>NC_092726.1:59907974-59957974 GCF_047496885.1 Scyliorhinus torazame
CTCTGCCTCTGCCAGCGTCTCTGCCACCGCCTGCGCCACTGCCTCTGCCTCTGCCTGCGCCCCTGCCACCGCCTCCGCCTGCGCCACTGCCTCTGCCTCTGCCTCTGCCACCGCCTGCGCCACTGCCTCTGCCTCTGCCAGCGTCTCTGCCACCGCCTGCGCCACTGCCTCTGCCTCTGCCTCTGCCTGCGTCTCTGCCACCGCCTCTGCCTTTACCTCTGCCTCTGCCTCTGCCTCTGCCTGCGTCTCTGCCTCTCCCTCTGCCTGCGTCTCTGCACCTGCCTCTCCTGCGTCTCTGCCTCTGCCTCTGCCTCGGCCTCTGCCTGCGTCTCTGCCTCCGCCTGCGCCACTGCCTCTGCGTCTGCCAGCGTCTCTGCCACCGCCTGCGCCACTGCCTCTGCGTCTGCCAGCGTCTCTGCCACCGCCTGCGTCTATGCCACCGCCTGCGTCTCTGCCTCCGCCTGCGCCACTGCCTCTGCCTCTGCCAGCGTCTCTGCCACCGCCTGCGCCACTGCCTCTGCATCTGCCAGCGTCTCTGCCACCGCCTGCGCCACTGCCTCTGCCTGTGCCTCTGCCAGCGTCTCTGCCACCGCCTGCGCCACTGCCTCTGCCTCTGCCAGCGTCTCTGCCACCGCCTGCGCCACTGCCTCCGCCTCTGACTCTGCCTCTGCCACCGCCTGCGCCACTGCCTCTGCCTCTGCCAGCGTCTCTGCCACCGCCTGCGCCACTGCCTCTGCCTGTGCCTGTGCCTCTGCCTCTGCCTCTGCCAGCGTCTCTGCCACCGCCTGCGCCACTGCCTCTGCCTCTGCCTCTGCCTCTGCCTGCGTCTCTGCCACCGCCTGCGTCTCTGCCACCGCCTGCGCCACTGCCTCTGCCTCTGCCAGCGTCTCTGCCACCGCCTGGGCCACTGACTCTGCCTGTGCCTCTGCCTCTGCATCTGCCAGCGTCTCTGCCACCGCCTGCGCCACTGCCTCTGCCTCTGCCTCTGCCAGCGTCTCTGCCACCGCCTGCGCTCTGCCTCTGCCTCTGCCTGCGTCTCTGCCACCGCCAGCGCCACTGCCTCTGCCTCTGCCTCTGCCAGCGTCTCTGCCACCGCCTGCGCCACTGCCTCTGCCTCTGCCAGCGTCTCTGCCACCGCCTGCACCTCTGCCTCTGCCTCTGCCTGCGTCTCTGCCAGCGCCTGCGCCACTGCCTCTGCCTCTGCCAGGGTCTCTGCCACCGCCTGCGCAACTGCCTCTGCCTCTGCCTCTGCCACCGCCTGCGCCACTGCCTCTGCCTCTGCCAGCGCCTCTACCACCGCCTGCGCCACTGCCTCTGCCTCTGCCTCTGCCTCTGCCACCGCCTGCGCTACTGCCTCTGCTTCTGCCAGCGTCTCTACCACTGCCTGCGCCACTGCCTCTGCCTCTGCCTGCGTCTCTGCCACCGCCTGCGCCACTGCCTCTGCCTCTGCCTCTGCCAGCGTCTCTGCCACCGCCTGCGCCACTGCCTCTGCCACTGCCTCTGCCTCTGCCTCTGCCTGCGTCTCTGCCTCTGCCTCTGCCTCTGCCTGCGTCTCTGCCTCTGCCTCTGCCTCTGCCCCTGCCTCTGTCTCTGCCTGCGTCTCTGCCTCTGCCTCTGCCCCTGCCTCTGCCTGCGTCTCTGCCTCTGCCTCTGCCTGCGCCTCTGCCTCTGCCTCTGCCTCTGCCCCTGCCTCTGCCTCTGCCTGCGTCTCTGCCTCTGCCTCTGCCTGCGTCTCTGCCTCTGCCTCTGCCTCTGCCTGTGCCTCTGCCTCTGCCTCTGCCTGCGTCTCTGCCTCTGCCTCTGTCTCTGCCTCTGCCAGCGTCTCTGCCTCTGCCTCTGCCTGCGTCTCTGCCTCTGCCTCTGCCTCTGCCACTGCCTGCACCACTGCCTGCGCCTCTGCCTCTGCCACTGCCTGCACCACTGCCTGCGCCTCTGCCTCTGCCTCTGCCTCTGCCTGCGTCTCTGCCTCTGCCTGCGCCACTGCCTCTGCCTCTGCCATCGTCTCTGCCTCTGCCTGCGCCACTGCCTCTGCCTCTGCCTCTGCCTCTGCCTCTGCCACCGCCTGCGCCTCTGCCTCTGCCTCTGCCTCTGCCTCTGCCACCGCCTGCGTCTCTGTCTCTGCCTCTGCCTCTGCCTCTGCCTCTGCCTCTGCCTCTGCCTCTGCCTCTGCCACTGCCTCTGCCACTGCCTCTGCCTCTGCCTGCGTCTCTGCCACCGCCTGCGTCTCTGCCTCTGCCTGCGCCACTGCCTCTGCCTCTGCCAGCGTCTCTGCCACCGCCTGCGTCTCTGCCTCTGCCTCTGCCTGCGCCACTGCCACTGCCTCTGCCTCTGCCTCTGCCTGCGTCTCTGCCACCGCCTCTGCTTCTGCCTCTGCCTCTGCCTCTCCTGCGTCTCTGCCTCTGCCTCTGCCTCTACCTCTGCCTCTGCCTCTGCCTGCGTCTCTGCCTCCGCCTGCGCCACTGCCTCTGCGTCTGCCAGCGTCTCTGCCACCGCCTGCGCCACTGCCTCTGCCTCTGCTACCGCCTGCGCCACTGCCTCTGCCTCTGCCTGCGTCTCTGCCTCTGCCTCTGCCTCTGCCTGCGTCTCTGCCTCTACCTCTGCCTCTGCCTCTGCCTCTGCCAGCGTCTCTGCCACTGCCTGCGACACTGACTCTGCCTCTGCCACCGCCTGCGTCTCTGCCTCTGCCTCTGCCTCTGCCAGCGTCTCTGCCACCGCCTGCGCCACTGCCTCTGCCTCTGTCTCTGCCTCTGCCACCGCCTGCGCCACTGCCTCTGCCTCTGCCAGCGTCTCTGCCACCGCCTGCGCCACTGCCTCTGCCTCTGCCAGCGTCTCTGCCACCGCCTGCGCCACCGCCTCCGCCTGCGCCACTGCCTCTGCCTCTGCCTCTGCCACCGCCTGCGCCACTGCCTCTGCCTCTGCCAGCGTCTCTGCCACCGCCTGCGCCACTGCCTCTGCCTCTGCCTCTGCCTGCGTCTCTGCCACCGCCTCTGCCTCTACCTCTGCCTCTGCCTCTGCCTCTGCCTGCGTCTCTGCCTCTGCCTCTGCCAGCGTCTCTGCCACCGCCTGCGCCACTGCCTCTGCCTCTGCCTCTGCCAGCGTCTCTGCCACCGCCAGCGCCACTGCCTCTGCCTCTGCCTCTGCCAACGTCTCTGCCACCGCCTGCGCCACTGCCTCTGCCAGCGTCTCTGCCACCGCCTGCACCTCTGCCTCTGCCTCTGCCTGCGTCTCTGCCACCGCCTGCGCCACTGCCTCTGCCTCTGCCAGCGTCTCTGCCACCGCCTGCGCCACTGCCTCTGCCTCTGCCTCTGCCACCGCCTGCGCCACTGCCTCTGCCTCTGCCAGCGTCTCTACCACCGCCTGCGCCACTGCCTCTGCCTCTGCCAGGGTCTCTGCCACCGCCTGCGCCACTGCCTCTGCCTCTGCCTCTGCCACCGCCTGCGCTACTGCCTCTGCGTCTGCCAGCGTCTCTGCCACCGCCTGCGCCACTGCCTCTGCGTCTGCCAGCGTCTCTGCCACTGCCTGCGTCTCTGCCACCGCCTGCGTCTCTGCCACCGCCTGCGCTACTGCCTCTGCGTCTGCCAGCGTCTCTGCCCCCGCCTGCGCCACTGCCTCTGCGTCTGCCAGCGTCTCTGCCACCGCCTGCGTCTCTGCCACCGCCTGCGTCTCTGCCTCCGCCTGCGCCACTGCCTCTGCCTCTGCCAGCGTCTCTGCCACCGCCTGCGCCACTGCCTCTGCATCTGCCAGCGTCTCTGCCACCGCCTGCGCCACTGCCTCCGCCTCTGACTCTGCCTCTGCCACCGCCTGCGCCACTGCCTCTGCCTCTGCCAGCGTCTCTGCCACCGCCTGCGCCACTGCCTCTGACTGTGCCTGTGCCTCTGCCTCTGCCTCTGCCAGCGTCTCTGCCACCACCTGCGCCACTGCCTCTGCCTCTGCCTCTGCCTCTCCCTGCGTCTCTGCCACCGCCTGCGTCTCTGCCACCGCCTGCGCCACTGCCTCTGCCTCTGCCTCTGCCTCTGCCAGCGTCTCTGACACCGCCTGCGCCACTGCCTCTGCCTGTGCCTCTGCCTCTGCCAGCGTCTCTGCCACCGCCTGCGCCACTGCCTCTGCCTCTGCCTCTGCCAGCGTCTCTGCCACCGCCTGCGCCACTGCCTCTGCCTCTGCCTCTGCCTCTGCCTGCGTCTCTGCCACCGCCTGCGCCACTGCCTCTGCCTCTGCCAGCGTCTCTGCCACCGCCAGCGCCACTGCCTCTGCCTCTGCCTCTGCCTCTGCCAGCGTCTCTGCCACCGCCTGCGCCACTGCCTCTGCCTCTGCCTCTGCCAGCGTCTCTGCCAACGCCTGCACCTCTGCCTCTGCCTCTGACTGCGTCTCTGCCACCGCCTCCGCCACTGCCTCTGCCTCTGCCTCTGCCTGCGTCTCTGTCTCTGTCTCTGTCTCTGCCTCTGCCTCTGCCTGCACCGCTGCCTCTGCCTCTGCCTCTGTCTCTGCCTCTACCTCTGCCTGTGTCTCTGCCTCTGCCTCTGCCTGCGTCTCTGCTTCTGCCTCTGCCTCTACCTCTGCCTCTGCCTCTGCCTCTGCCTCTGCCTCTGCCACCGCCTGCGCCACTGCCTCTGCCTCTGCCTTTACCTCTGCCTCTGCCACTGCCTCTGCCTCTGCCTCTGCCTCTGCCTCTGCCTCTGCCTCTGCCTCTGCCTCCGCCTGCGTCTCTGCCTCTGCCTCTGCCTCTGCCACCGCCTGCGTCTCTGCCTCTGCCTCTGCCTCTGCCTGCGTCTCTGCCTCTGCCTCTGCCTCTGCCACTGCCTCTGCCTCTGCCTCTGCCTCTGCCTCTGCCTCCGCCTGCGTCTCTGCCTCTGCCTCTGCCTCTGCCTCTGCCACTGCCTCCGCCTCTGACTCTGCCTCTGCCACCGCCTCTGCCTCTGCCTCTGCCTCTGCCACCGCCTGCGCCACTGCCTCTGCCTCTGCCAGCGTCTCTGCCACCGCCTGCGCCACTGCCTCTGCCTGTGCCTGTGCCTCTGCCTCTGCCTCTGCCAGCGTCTCTGCCACCGCCTGTGCCTCTGCCTCTGCCTCTGCCTCTGCCAGCGTCTCCGCCACGGCCTGCGCCACTGCGTCTGCCTGTGCCTGTGCCTCTGCCTCTGCCTCTGCCAGCGTCTCTGCCACCGCCTGCGCCACTGCCTCTGCCTCTGCCTCTGCCTGCGTCTCTGCCACCGCCTGCGCCACTGCCTCTGCCTCTGCCTCTGCCAGCGTCTCTGCCACCGCCAGCGCCAATGCCTCTGCCTCTGCCTCTGCCTGCGTCTCTGCCACCGCCATGCGCCACTGCCTCTGCCTCTGCCTGCGTCTCTGCCACAGCCTGCGCCACTGCCTCTGCCTCTGCCTGTGCCTCTGCCTCCGCCTGCGCCTCTGCCTCCGCCTGCGTCTCTGCCACCGCCTGCGCCACTGCCTCTGCGTCTGCCAGCGTCTCTGCCACTGCCTGCGTCTCTGCCACCGCCTGCGTCTCTGCCACCGCCTGCGCTACTGCCTCTGCGTCTGCCAGCGTCTCTGCCCCCGCCTGCGCCACTGCCTCTGCGTCTGCCAGCGTCTCTGCCACCGCCTGCGTCTCTGCCACCGCCTGCGTCTCTGCCTCCGCCTGCGCCACTGCCTCTGCCTCTGCCAGCGTCTCTGCCACCGCCTGCGCCACTGCCTCTGCATCTGCCAGCGTCTCTGCCACCGCCTGCGCCACTGCCTCCGCCTCTGACTCTGCCTCTGCCACCGCCTGCGCCACTGCCTCTGCCTCTGCCAGCGTCTCTGCCACCGCCTGCGCCACTGCCTCTGACTGTGCCTGTGCCTCTGCCTCTGCCTCTGCCAGCGTCTCTGCCACCACCTGCGCCACTGCCTCTGCCTCTGCCTCTGCCTCTCCCTGCGTCTCTGCCACCGCCTGCGTCTCTGCCACCGCCTGCGCCACTGCCTCTGCCTCTGCCTCTGCCTCTGCCAGCGTCTCTGACACCGCCTGCGCCACTGCCTCTGCCTGTGCCTCTGCCTCTGCCAGCGTCTCTGCCACCGCCTGCGCCACTGCCTCTGCCTCTGCCTCTGCCAGCGTCTCTGCCACCGCCTGCGCCACTGCCTCTGCCTCTGCCTCTGCCTCTGCCTGCGTCTCTGCCACCGCCTGCGCCACTGCCTCTGCCTCTGCCAGCGTCTCTGCCACCGCCAGCGCCACTGCCTCTGCCTCTGCCTCTGCCTCTGCCAGCGTCTCTGCCACCGCCTGCGCCACTGCCTCTGCCTCTGCCTCTGCCAGCGTCTCTGCCAACGCCTGCACCTCTGCCTCTGCCTCTGACTGCGTCTCTGCCACCGCCTCCGCCACTGCCTCTGCCTCTGCCTCTGCCTGCGTCTCTGTCTCTGTCTCTGTCTCTGCCTCTGCCTCTGCCTGCACCGCTGCCTCTGCCTCTGCCTCTGTCTCTGCCTCTACCTCTGCCTGTGTCTCTGCCTCTGCCTCTGCCTGCGTCTCTGCCTCTGCCTCTGCCTGCGTCTCTGCCTCTACCTCTGCCTCTACCTCAGCCTCTGCCTCTGCCTCTGCCTCTGCCTCTGCCACCGCCTGCGCCACTGCCTCTGCCTCTGCCTTTACCTCTGCCTCTGCCACTGCCTCTGCCTCTGCCTCTGCCTCTGCCTCTGCCTCTGCCTCTGCCTCTGCCTCCGCCTGCGTCTCTGCCTCTGCCTCTGCCTCTGCCACCGCCTGCGTCTCTGCCTCTGCCTCTGCCTCTGCCTGCGTCTCTGCCTCTGCCTCTGCCTCTGCCACTGCCTCTGCCTCTGCCTCTGCCTCTGCCTCTGCCTCCGCCTGCGTCTCTGCCTCTGCCTCTGCCTCTGCCTCTGCCACTGCCTCCGCCTCTGACTCTGCCTCTGCCACCGCCTCTGCCTCTGCCTCTGCCTCTGCCACCGCCTGCGCCACTGCCTCTGCCTCTGCCAGCGTCTCTGCCACCGCCTGCGCCACTGCCTCTGCCTGTGCCTGTGCCTCTGCCTCTGCCTCTGCCAGCGTCTCTGCCACCGCCTGTGCCTCTGCCTCTGCCTCTGCCTCTGCCAGCGTCTCCGCCACGGCCTGCGCCACTGCCTCTGCCTGTGCCTGTGCCTCTGCCTCTGCCTCTGCCAGCGTCTCTGCCACCGCCTGCGCCACTGCCTCTGCCTCTGCCTCTGCCTGCGTCTCTGCCACCGCCTGCGCCACTGCCTCTGCCTCTGCCTCTGCCAGCGTCTCTGCCACCGCCAGCGCCAATGCCTCTGCCTCTGCCTCTGCCTGCGTCTCTGCCACCGCCATGCGCCACTGCCTCTGCCTCTGCCTGCGTCTCTGCCACAGCCTGCGCCACTGCCTCTGCCTCTGCCTGTGCCTCTGCCTCCGCCTGCGCCTCTGCCTCCGCCTGCGTCTCTGCCTCTGCCTGCGCCACTGCCTCTGCCTCAGCCTGCGCCACTGCCTCTGCCTCTGCCAGCGTCTCTGCCACTGCCTGCGCCACTGCCTCTGCGTCTGCCAGCGTCTCTGCCACCGCCTGCGCCACTGCCTCTGCCTCTGCCTCTGCCTCTGCCTGCGTCTCTGCCACCGCCAGCGTCTCTGCCACCGCCTGCGCCACTGCCTCTGCCTGTGCCTGTGCCTCTGCCTCTGCCTCTGCCAGCGTCTCTGCCACCACCTGCGCCACTGCCTCTGCCTCTGCCTCTGCCACTCCCTGCGTCTCTGCCACCGCCTGCGTCTCTGCCACCGCCTGCGCCACTGCCTCTGCCTCTGCCTCTGCCTCTGCCAGCGTCTCTGCCACCGCCTGCGCCACTGCCTCTGCCTGTGCCTGTGCCTCTGCCTCTGCCTCTGCCAGCGTCTCTGCCACCGCCTGCGCCACTGCCTCTGCCTCTGCCTCTGCCAGCGCCTCTGCCACCGCCTGCGCCACTGCCTCTGCCTCTGCCTCTGCCTGCGTCTCTGCCACCGCCTGCGCCACTGCCTCTGCCTCTGCCAGCGTCTCTGCCACCGCCAGCGCCACTGCCTCTGCCTCTGCCTCTGCCAGCGTCTCTGCCACCGCCTGCGCCACTGCCTCTGCCTCTGCCAGCGTCTCTGCCACCGCCTGCACCTCTGCCTCTGCCTCTGCCTGCGTCTCTGCCACCGCCTCCGCCACTGCCTCTGCCTCTGCCTGCGTCTCTGTCTCTGTCTCTGCCTCTGCCTCTGCCTGCACCGCTGCCTCTGCCTCTGCCTCTGTCTCTGCCTCTACCTCTGCCTGTGTCTCTGCCTCTGCCTCTGCCTGCGTCTCTGCCTCTGCCTCTGCCTGCGTCTCTGCCTCTACCTCTGCCTCTACCTCTGCCTCTGCCTCTGCCTCTGCCTCTGCCTCTGCCTCTGCCACCGCCTGCGCCACTGCCTCTGCCTCTGCCTCAACCTCTGCCTCTGCCACTGCCTCTGCCTCTGCCTCTGCCTCTGCCTCTGCCTCTGCCTCTGCCTCCGCCTGCGTCTCTGCCTCTGCCTCTGCCTCTGCCACCGCCTGCGTCTCTGCCTCTGCCTCTGCCTCTGCCTGCGTCTCTGCCTCTGCCTCTGCCTCTGCCTCTGCCACTGCCTCTGCCTCTGCCTCTGCCTCTGACTCTGCCTCCGCCTGCGTCTCTGCCTCTGCCTCTGCCTCTGCCTCTGCCACTGCCTCCGCCTCTGACTCTGCCTCTGCCACCGCCTCTGCCTCTGCCTCTGCCTCTGCCACCGCCTGCGCCACTGCCTCTGCCTCTGCCAGCGTCTCTGCCACCGCCTGCGCCACTGCCTCTGCCTGTGCCTGTGCCTCTGCCTCTGCCTCTGCCAGCGTCTCTGCCACCGCCTGTGCCTCTGCCTCTGCCTCTGCCTCTGCCTGCGTCTCTGCCACCGCCTGCGTCTCTGCCACCGCCTGCGCCACTGCCTCTGCCTGTGCCTGTGCCTCTGCCTCTGCCTCTGCCAGCGTCTCTGCCACCGCCTGCGCCACTGCCTCTGCCTCTGCCTCTGCCTGCGCCTCTGCCACCGCCTGCGCCACTGCCTCTGCCTCTGCCTCTGCCTGCGTCTCTGCCACCGCCATGCGCCACTGCCTCTGCCTCTGCCTGCGTCTCTGCCCAGCCTGCGCCACTGCCTCTGCCTCTGCCTGTGCCTCTGCCTCCGCCTGCGTCTCTGCCACCGCCTGCGCCACTGCCTCTGCCTCCGCCTGCGTCTCTGCCTCAGCCTGCGCCACTGCCTCTGCCTCTGCCAGCGTCTCTGCCACCGCCTGCGCCACTGCCTCTGCGTCTGCCAGCGTCTCTGCCACCGCCTGCGCCACTGCCTCTGCCTCTGCCTCTGCCTCTGCCTGCGTCTCTGCCACCGCCAGCGTCTCTGCCACCGCCTGCGCCACTGCCTCTGCCTGTGCCTGTGCCTCTGCCTCTGCCTCTGCCAGCGTCTCTGCCACCGCCTGCGCCACTGCCTCTGCCTCTGCCTCTGCCTCTGCCTGCGTCTCTGCCACCGCCAGCGTCTCTGCCACCGCCTGCGCCACTGCCTCTGCCTGTGCCTCTGCCTCTGCCTCTGCCAGCGTCTCTGCCACCGCCTGCGCCACTGCCTCTGCCTCTGCCTCTGCCTCCGCCTGCGTCTCTGCCTCTGCCTCTGCCTCTGCCTCTGCCACCGCCTGCGTCTCTGCCTCTGCCTCTGCCTCTGCCTGCGTCTCTGCCTCTGCCTCTGCCTCTGCCACTGCCTCTGCCTCTGCCTCTGCCTCTGACTCTGCCTCCGCCTGCGTCTCTGCCTCTGCCTCTGCCTCTGCCTCTGCCACTGCCTCCGCCTCTGACTCTGCCTCTGCCACCGCCTCTGCCTCTGCCTCTGCCTCTGCCACCGCCTGCGCCACTGCCTCTGCCTCTGCCAGCGTCTCTGCCACCGCCTGCGCCACTGCCTCTGCCTGTGCCTGTGCCTCTGCCTCTGCCTCTGCCAGCGTCTCTGCCACCGCCTGGGCCTCTGCCTCTGCCTCTGCCTCTGCCTGCGTCTCTGCCACCGCCTGCTTTTCTGCCTCCGCCTGCGCCACTGCCTCTGCCTGTGCCTGTGCCTCTGCCTCTGCCTCTGCCAGCGTCTCTGCCACCGCCTGCGCCACTGCCTCTGCCTCTGCCTCTGCCTGTGTCTCTGCCACCGCCTGCGCCACTGCCTCTGCCTCTGCCTCTGCCAGCGCCTCTGCCACCGCCAGCGCTACTGCCTCTGCCTCTGCCTC
Source organism: Scyliorhinus torazame (assembly GCF_047496885.1). Lineage (NCBI taxonomy): Eukaryota > Metazoa > Chordata > Chondrichthyes > Carcharhiniformes > Scyliorhinidae > Scyliorhinus > Scyliorhinus torazame. The sequence goes on from NC_092726.1 coordinate 59,918,129, forward strand.
TGCCTGCGTCTCTGCCACCGCCATGCGCCACTGCCTCTGCCTCTGCCTGCGTCCCTGCCCAGCCTGCGCCACTGCCTCTGCCTCTGCCTGTGCCTCTGCCTCCGCCTGCGTCTCTGCCACCGCCTGCGCCACTGCCTCTGCCTCCGCCTGCGTCTCTGCCTCTGCCTGCGCCACTGCCTCTGCCTCAGCCTGCGTCACTGCCTCTGCCTCTGCCAGCGTCTCTGCCACCGCCTGCGCCACTGCCTCTGCGTCTGCCAGCGTCTCTGCCACCGCCTGCGCCACTGCCTCTGCCTCTGCCTCTGCCTCTGCCTGCGTCTCTGCCACCGCCAGCGTCTCTGCCACCGCCTGCGCCACTGCCTCTGCCTGTGCCTGTGCCTCTGCCTCTGCCAGCGTCTCTGCCACCGCCTGCGCCACTGCCTCTGCCTCTGCCTGCGTCTCTGCCACCGCCAGCGTCTCTGCCACCGCCTGCGCCACTGCCTCTGCCTGTGCCTCTGCCTCTGCCTCTGCCAGCGTCTCTGCCACCGCCTGCGCCACTGCCTCTGCCTCTGCCTCTGCCTGCGTCTCTGCCACCGCCAGCGCCACTGCCTCTGCCTCTGCCTCTGCCTCTGCCTCTGCCAGCGTCTCTGCCACCGCCTGCGCCACTGCCTCTGCCTCTGCCTCTGCCAGCGTCTCTGCCACCGCCTGCGCCACTGCCTCTGCCTCTGCCTCTGCCACCGCCTGCGCCACTGCCTCTGCCTCTGCCAGCGTCTCTGCCACCGCCTGCACCTCTGCCTCTGCCTCTGCCTGCGTCTCTGCCAACGCCTGCGCCACTGCCTCTGCCTCTGCCACCGACTGCGCCACTGCCTCTGCCTCTGCCAGCGTCTCTACCACCGCCTGCGCCACTGCCTCTGCCTCCGCCTGCGTCTCTGCCTCTGCCTGCGCCACTGCCTCTGCCTCAGCCTGCGCCACTGCCTCTGCCTCTGCCAGCGTCTCTGCCTCCGCCTGCGTCTCTGCCTCTGCCTGCGCCACTGCCTCTGCCACCGCCTGCGCCACTGCCTCTGCCTCTGCCTCTGCCTCTGCCTGCGTCTCTGCCACCGCCAGCGTCTCTGCCACCGCCTGCGCCACTGCCTCTGCCTGTGCCTGTGCCTCTGCCTCTGCCTCTGCCAGCGTCTCTGCCACCGCCTGCGCCACTGCCTCTGCCTCTGCCTCTGCCTCTGCCTGCGTCTCTGCCACCGCCAGCGTCTCTGCCACCGCCTGCGCCACTGCCTCTGCCTGTGCCTCTGCCTCTGCCTCTGCCTCTGCCAGCGTCTCTGCCACCGCCTGCGCCACTGCCTCTGCCTCTGCCTGCGTCTCTGCCACCGCCAGCGCCACTGCCTCTGCCTCTGCCTCTGCCTCTGCCTCTGCCAGCGTCTCTGCCACCGCCTGCGCCACTGCCTCTGCCTCTGCCTCTGCCAGCGTCTCTGCCACCGCCTGCGCCACTGCCTCTGCCTCTGCCTCTGCCACCGCCTGCGCCACTGCCTCTGCCTCTGCCAGCGTCTCTGCCACCGCCTGCACCTCTGCCTCTGCCTCTGCCTGCGTCTCTGCCACCGCCTGCGCCACTGCCTCTGCCTCTGCCTCTGCCACCGACTGCGCCACTGCCTCTGCCTCTGCCAGCGTCTCTACCACCGCCTGCGCCACTGCCTCTGCCTCTGCCTCTGCCACCGCCTGCGCTACTGCCTCTGCCTCTGCCTCTGCCAGCGTCTCTACCACCGCCTGCGCCACTGCCTCTGCCTCTGCCTCTGCCTCTGCCACCTCCTGCGCTACTGCCTCTGCCTCTGCCTCTGCCTCTGCCAGCGTCTCTGCCACCGCCTGCGCCACTGCCTCTGCCTCTGCCAGCGTCTCTGCCACCGCCTGCGCCACTGCCTCTGCCACTGCCTCTGCCTCTGCCACTGCCACCGCCTGCGCCTCTGCCTCTGCCTCTGCCTCTGCCCCTGCCTCTGCCTCTGCCTGCGTCTCTGCCTCTGCCTCTGCCTCTGCCTCTGCCTCTGCCTGCGTCTCTGCCTCTGCCTCTGCCTCTGCCTGTGCCTCTGCCTCTGCCTCTGCCTGCGTCTCTGCCTCTGCCTCTGTCTCTGCCTCTGCCAGCGTCTCTGCCACTGCCTCTGCCTCTGCCTCTGCCTGCGCCACTGCCTCTGCCTCTGCCTCTGCCTCTGCCTCTGCCTCTGCCTCTGCCTCTGCCTCTGTCTCTGTCTCTGCCTCTGCCTCTGCCTCTGCCTCTGCCTCTACCTCTGCCTCTGCCTCTGCCACTGCCTCTGCCTCTGCTTCTGCCTCTGCCTGTGCCTCTGCCTCTGCCTGCGTCTCTGCCACCGCCAGCGCTACTGCCTCTGCCTCTGCCTCTGCCTGCGTCTCTGCCACCGCCATGCGCCACTGCCTCTGCCTCTGCCTGCGTCTCTGCCCAGCCTGCGCCACTGCCTCTGCCTCTGCCTGTGCCTCTGCCTCCGCCTGCGTCTCTGCCACCGCCTGCGCCACTGCCTCTGCCTCCGCCTGCGTCTCTGCCTCTGCCTGCGCCACTGCCTCTGCCTCAGCCTGCACCACTGCCTCTGCCTCTGCCAGCGTCTCTGCCACCGCCTGCGCCACTGCCTCTGCGTCTGCCAGCGTCTCTACCACCGCCTGCGCCACTGCCTCTGCCTCTGCCTCTGCCTCTGCCTGCGTCTCTGCCACCGCCAGCGTCTCTGCCACCGCCTGCGCCACTGCCTCTGCCTGTGCCTGTGCCTCTGCCTCTGCCAGCGTCTCTGCCACCGCCTGCGCCACTGCCTCTGCCTCTGCCTCTGCCTCTGCCTGCGTCTCTGCCACCGCCAGCGTCTCTGCCACCGCCTGCGCCACTGCCTCTGCCTGTGCCTGTGCCTCTGCCTCTGCCAGCGTCTCTGCCACCGCCTGCGCCACTGCCTCTGCGTCTGCCAGCGTCTCTACCACCGCCTGCGCCACTGCCTCTGCCTCTGCCTCTGCCTCTGCCTGCGTCTCTGCCACCGCCAGCGTCTCTGCCACCGCCTGCGCCACTGCCTCTGCCTGTGCCTGTGCCTCTGCCTCTGCCAGCGTCTCTGCCACCGCCTGCGCCACTGCCTCTGCCTCTGCCTCTGCCTCTGCCTGCGTCTCTGCCACCGCCAGCGTCTCTGCCACCGCCTGCGCCACTGCCTCTGCCTGTGCCTGTGCCTCTGCCTCTGCCAGCGTCTCTGCCACCGCCTGCGCCACTGCCTCTGCCTCTGCCTCTGCCTGCGTCTCTGCCACCGCCAGCGCCACTGCCTCTGCCTCTGCCTCTGCCTCTGCCAGCGTCTCTGCCACCGCCTGCGCCACTGCCTCTGCCTCTGCCTCTGCCAGCGTCTCTGCCACCGCCTGCGCCACTGCCTCTGCCTCTGCCTGCGTCTCTGCCACCGCCAGCGTCTCTGCCACCGCCTGCGCCACTGCCTCTGCCTGTGCCTGTGCCTCTGCCTCTGCCAGCGTCTCTGCCACCGCCTGCGCCACTGCCTCTGCCTCTGCCTCTGCCTGCGTCTCTGCCACCGCCAGCGCCACTGCCTCTGCCTCTGCCTCTGCCTCTGCCAGCGTCTCTGCCACCGCCTGCGCCACTGCCTCTGCCTCTGCCTCTGCAAGCGTCTCTGCCACCGCCTGCGCCACTGCCTCTGCCTCTGCCTCTGCCACCGCCTGCGCCACTGCCTCTGCCTCTGCCAGCGTCTCTGCCACCGCCTGCGCCGCTGCCTCTGCCTCTGCCTCTGCCTCTGCCTCTGCCTCTGCCTCTGCCTCTGCCACCGCCTGCACCACTGCCTGCGCCACTGCCTCTGCCTCTGCCTCTGCCACCGCCTGCGCCTCTGCCTCTGCCTCTGCCTCTGCCACCGCCTGTGCCACTGCCTCTGCCTCTGCCTCTGCCTCTGCCTGCGCCGCTGCCTCTGCCTCTGCCTCTGCCTCTGCCTCTGCCTCTGCCTCTGCCTCTGCCTCTGCCTCTGTCTCTGTCTCTGCCTCTGCCTCTGCCTCTGCCTCTGCCTCTACCTCTGCCTCTGCCTCTGCCACTGCCTCTGCCTCTGCTTCTGCCTCTGCCTGTGCCTCTGCCTCTGCCTGCGTCTCTGCCACCGCCAGCGCTACTGCCTCTGCCTCTGCCTCTGCCTGCGTCTCTGCCACCGCCATGCGCCACTGCCTCTGCCTCTGCCTGCGTCTCTGCCCAGCCTGCGCCACTGCCTCTGCCTCTGCCTGTGCCTCTGCCTCCGCCTGCGTCTCTGCCACCGCCTGCGCCACTGCCTCTGCCTCCGCCTGCGTCTCTGCCTCTGCCTGCGCCACTGCCTCTGCCTCAGCCTGCACCACTGCCTCTGCCTCTGCCAGCGTCTCTGCCACCGCCTGCGCCACTGCCTCTGCGTCTGCCAGCGTCTCTACCACCGCCTGCGCCACTGCCTCTGCCTCTGCCTCTGCCTCTGCCTGCGTCTCTGCCACCGCCAGCGTCTCTGCCACCGCCTGCGCCACTGCCTCTGCCTGTGCCTGTGCCTCTGCCTCTGCCAGCGTCTCTGCCACCGCCTGCGCCACTGCCTCTGCCTCTGCCTCTGCCTCTGCCTGCGTCTCTGCCACCGCCAGCGTCTCTGCCACCGCCTGCGCCACTGCCTCTGCCTGTGCCTGTGCCTCTGCCTCTGCCAGCGTCTCTGCCACCGCCTGCGCCACTGCCTCTGCCTCTGCCTCTGCCTGCGTCTCTGCCACCGCCAGCGCCACTGCCTCTGCCTCTGCCTCTGCCTCTGCCAGCGTCTCTGCCACCGCCTGCGCCACTGCCTCTGCCTCTGCCTCTGCCAGCGTCTCTGCCACCGCCTGCGCCACTGCCTCTGCCTCTGCCTCTGCCACCGCCTGCGCCACTGCCTCTGCCTCTGCCAGCGTCTCTGCCACCGCCTGCACCTCTGCCTCTGCCTCTGCCTGCGTCTCTGCCACCGCCTGCGCCACTGCCTCTGCCTCTGCCTCTGCCACCGACTGCGCCACTGCCTCTGCCTCTGCCAGCGTCTCTACCACCGCCTGCGCCACTGCCTCTGCCTCCGCCTGCGTCTCTGCCTCTGCCTGCGCCACTGCCTCTGCCTCAGCCTGCGCCACTGCCTCTGCCTCTGCCAGCGTCTCTGCCACCGCCTGCGCCACTGCCTCTGCGTCTGCCAGCGTCTCTGCCACCGCCTGCGCCACTGCCTCTGCCTCTGCCTCTGCCACCGCCTGCGCCACTGCCTCTGCCTCTGCCAGCGTCTCTGCCACCGCCTGCACCTCTGCCTCTGCCTCTGCCTGCGTCTCTGCCACCGCCTGCGCCACTGCCTCTGCCTCTGCCTCTGCCACCGACTGCGCCACTGCCTCTGCCTCTGCCTGCGTCTCTGCCACCGCCAGCGTCTCTGCCACCGCCTGCGCCACTGCCTCTGCCTGTGCCTCTGCCTCTGCCTCTGCCTCTGCCAGCGTCTCTGCCACCGCCTGCGCCACTGCCTCTGCCTCTGCCTCTGCCTGCGTCTCTGCCACCGCCGACGCCACTGCCTCTGCCTCTGCCTCTGCCTCTGCCTCTGCCAGCGTCTCTGCCACCGCCTGCGCCACTGCCTCTGCCTCTGCCTCTGCCAGCGTCTCTGCCACCGCCTGCGCCACTGCCTCTGCCTCTGCCACCGCCTGCGCCACTGCCTCTGCCTCTGCCAGCGTCTCTGCCACCGCCTGCACCTCTGCCTCTGCCTCTGCCTGCGTCTCTGCCACCGCCTGCGCCACTGCCTCTGCCTCTGCCTCTGCCACCGACTGCGCCACTGCCTCTGCCTCTGCCAGCGTCTCTACCACCGCCTGCGCCACTGCCTCTGCCTCTGCCTCTGCCACCGCCTGCGCTACTGCCTCTGCCTCTGCCTCTGCCAGCGTCTCTACCACCGCCTGCGCCACTGCCTCTGCCTCTGCCTCTGCCTCTGCCACCTCCTGCGCTACTGCCTCTGCCTCTGCCTCTGCCAGCGTCTCTGCCACCGCCTGCGCCACTGCCTCTGCCTCTGCCAGCGTCTCTGCCACCGCCTGCGCCACTGCCTCTGCCACTGCCTCTGCCTCTGCCACTGCCACCGCCTGCGCCTCTGCCTCTGCCTCTGCCTCTGCCCCTGCCTCTGCCTCTGCCTGCGTCTCTGCCTCTGCCTCTGCCTCTGCCTCTGCCTGCGTCTCTGCCTCTGCCTCTGCCTCTGCCTGTGCCTCTGCCTCTGCCTCTGCCTGCGTCTCTGCCTCTGCCTCTGTCTCTGCCTCTGCCAGCGTCTCTGCCTCTGCCTCTGCCTCTGCCTCTGCCTCTGTCTCTGCCTCTGCCTCTGCCTCTGCCTCTGCCTCTGCCACCGCCTGCGTCTCTGCCTGCGCCTCTGCCTCTGCCTCTGCCTGCGTCTCTGCCTCTGCCTCTGCCTCTGCCTCTGCCACCGCCTGCACCACTGCCTGCGCCACTGCCTCTGCCTCTGCCTCTGCCACCGCCTGCGCCTCTGCCTCTGCCTCTGCCACCGCCTGTGCCACTGCCTCTGCCTGTGCCTCTGCCTCTGCCTGCGCCGCTGCCTCTGCCTCTGCCTCTGCCTCTGCCTCTGCCTCTGCCTCTGCCTCTGTCTCTGTCTCTGCCTCTGCCTCTGCCTCTGCCTCTGCCTCTACCTCTGCCTCTGCCTCTGCCACTGCCTCTGCCTCTGCTTCTGCCTCTGCCTGTGCCTCTGCCTCTGCCTGCGTCTCTGCCTCTGCCTGCGCCACTGCCTCTGCCTCTGCCAGCGTCTCTGCCATAGTCTGCGCCACTGCCACTGCCTCTGCCTCTGCCTCTGCCTGCGTCTCTGCCACCGCCTCTGCTTCTGCCTCTGCCTCTGCCTCTGCCTCTCCTGCGTCTCTGCCTCTGCCCCTGCCTCTGCCTCCGCCTGCGTCTCTGCCTCCGCCTGCGCCACTGCCTCTGCCTCTGCCTCTGCGTCTGCCAGCGTCTCTGCCACCGCCTGCGCCACTGCCTCTGCCTCTGCCACCGCCTGCGCCACTGCCTCTGCCTCTGCCAGCGTCTCTGTCTCTGCCTCCGCCTCTGTCTCTGCCTCTGCCTCTGCCTGCGTCTCTGCCTCTACCTCTGCCTCTGCCACTGCCTCTGCCAGCATCTCTGCCACCGCCTGCGACACTGACTCTGCCTCTGCCACCGCCTGCGTCTCTGCCTCTGCCTCTGCCAGCGTCTCTGCCACTGCCTGCGCCACTGCCTCTGCCTCTGCCTCTGCCACCGCCTGCGCCACTGCCTCTGCCACCGCCTGCGTATCTGCCACCGCCTGCGCCTCTGCCTCTGCCTCTGCCTCTGCCACCGCCTGCGCCACTGCCTCTGCCTCTGCCAGCGTCTCTGCCACCGCCTGCGCCACTGCCTCTGCCTCTGCCTCTGCCTCTGCCTCTACCTCTGCCTCTGCCTCTGCCTCTGCCTGCGTCTCTGCCTCTGCCTCTGCCTGCGTCTCTGCCTCTGCCTCTCCTGCGTCTCTGCCTCTGCCTCTGCCTCTGCCTGCGTCTCTGCCTCTGCCTCTGCCTCTACCTCTGCCTCTGCCTCTGCCTCTCCTGCATCTCTGCCTCTGCCTCTGCCTCTGCCTCTACCTCTGCCTCTGCCTCTGCCTCTGCCTCTGCCTGCGTCTCTGCCTCTGTCTCTGCCTGCGTCTCTGCCTCTGCCTCTGCCTCTCCTGCGTCTCTGCCTCTGCCTCTGCCTCTACCTCTGCCTCTGCCTATGCATGCGTCTCTGCCTCCGCCTGCGCCACTGCCTCTGCGTCTGCCAGCGTCTCTGCCTCCGCCTGCGCCACTGCCTCTGCCTCTGCCAGCGTCTCTGCCACCGCCTGCGCCACTGCCTCTGCGTCTGCCAGCGTCTCTGCCACCGCCTGCGCCACTGCCTCCGCCTCTGACTCTGCCTCTGCCACCGCCTGCGCCACTGCCTCTGCCTCTGCCAGCGTCTCTGCCACCGCCTGCGCCACTGCCTCTGCCTGTGCCTGTGCCTCTGCCTCTGCCTCTGCCTGCGTCTCTGCCACCGCCTGCGTCTCTTCCAACGCCTGCGCCACTGCCTCTGCCTCTGCCAGCGTCTCTGCCACCGCCTGCGCCACTGCCTGTGCCTGTGCCTGTGCCTGTGCCTCTGCCTCTGCCTGCGCCTCTGCCTCTGCCTCTGCCAGCGTCTCTGCCACGGCCTGCGCCACTGCCTCTGCCTGTGCCTGTGCCTCTGCATCTGCCTCTGCCAGCGTCTCTGCCACCGCCTGCGCAACTGCCTCTGCCAGCGTCTCTGCCACCGCCTGCGCCACTGCCTCTGCCTCTGCCTCTGCCAGCGTCTCTGCCACCGCCAGCGCCACTGCCTCTGCCTCTGCCAGCGTCTCTGCCACCGCCTGCGCCACTGCCTCTGCCTCTGCCTCTGCCAGCGTCTCTGCCACCGCCTGCACCTCTGCCTCTGCCTCTGCCTGCGTCTCTGCCACCGCCTGCGCCACTGCCTCTGCCTCTGCCAGCGTCTCTGCCACCGCCTGCGCCACTGCCTCTGTCTCTGCCTCTGCCACCGCCTGCGCCACTGCCTCTGCCTCTGCCAGCGTCTCTACCACCGCCTGCGCCACTGCCTCTGCCTCTGCCACCGCCAGCGCCACTGCCTCTGCCTCTGCCTCTGCCTCTGCCTCTGCCACCGCCTGCGCTACTGCCTCTGCGTCTGCCAGCGTCTCTGCCACCGCCTGCGCCACTGCCTCTGCGTCTGCCAGCGTCTCTGCCACCGCCTGCGTCTCTGCCACCGCCTGCGTCTCTGCCTCCGCCTGCGCCACTGCCTCTGCCTCTGCCAGCGTCTCTGCCACCGCCTGCGCCACTGCCTCTGCATCTGCCAGCGTCTCTGCCACCGCCTGCGCCACTGCCTCCGCCTCTGACTCTGCCTCTGCCACCGCCTGCGCCACTGCCTCTGCCTCTGCCAGCGTCTCTGCCACCGCCTGCGCCACTGCCTCTGACTGTGCCTGTGCCTCTGCCTCTGCCTCTGCCAGCGTCTCTGCCACCACCTGCGCCACTGCCTCTGCCTCTGCCTCTGCCTCTGCCTGCGTCTCTGCCACCGCCTGCGTCTCTGCCACCGCCTGCGCCACTGCCTCTGCCTCTGCCTCCGCCTCTACCTCTGCCTCTGCCAGCGTCTCTGCCACCGCCTGCGCCACTGCCTCTGCCTGTGCCTCTGCCTCTGCCTCTGCCAGCGTCTCTGCCACCGCCTGCGCCACTGCCTCTGCCTCTGCCTCTGCCAGCGTCTCTGCCACCGCCTGCGCCACTGCCTCTGCCTCTGCCTCTGCCTGCGTCTCTGCCACCGCCTGCGCCACTGCCTCTGCCTCTGCCAGCGTCTCTGCCACCGCCAGCGCCACTGCCTCTGCCTCTGCCTCTGCCTCTGCCTCTGCCAGCGTCTCTGCCACCGCCTGCGCCACTGCCTCTGCCTCTGCCTCTGCCAGCGTCTCTGCCACCGCCTGCACCTCTGCCTCTGCCTCTGCCTGCGTCTCTGCCACCGCCTCCGCCACTGCCTCTGCCTCTGCCTCTGCCTGCGTCTCTGTCTCTGTCTCTGTCTCTGCCTCTGCCTCTGCCTGCACCGCTGCCTCTGCCTCTGTCTCTGCCTCTACCTCTGCCTGTGTCTCTGCCTCTGCCTCTGCCTGCGTCTCTGCCTCTGCCTCTGCCTGCGTCTCTGCCTCTACCTCTGCCTCTACCTCTGCCTCTGCCTCTGCCTCTGCCTCTGCCTCTGCCACCGCCTGCGCCACTGCCTCTGCCTCTGCCTCTACCTCTGCCTCTGCCACTGCCTCTGCCTCTGCCTCTGCCTCTGCCTCTGCCTCCGCCTGCGTCTCTGCCTCTGCCTCTGCCTCTGCCTCTGCCACTGCCTCCGCCTCTGACTCTGCCTCTGCCACCGCCTCTGCCTCTGCCTCTGCCTCTGCCACCGCCTGCGCCACTGCCTCTGCCAGCGACTCTGCCACCGCCTGCGCCACTGCCTCTGCCTGTGCCTGTGCCTCTGCCTCTGCCTCTGCCAGCGTCTCTGCAACCGCCTGTGCCTCTGCCTCTGCCTCTGCTTCTGCCTGCGTCTCTGCCACCGCCTGCGTCTCTGCCACCGCCTGCGCCACTGCCTCTGCCTGTGCCTGTGCCTCTGCCTCTGCCAGCGTCTCTGCCACCGCCTGCGCCACTGCCTCTGCCTCTGCCTCTGCCTCTGTCTGCGTCTCTGCCACCGCCTGCGCCACTGCCTCTGCCTCTGCCTCTGCCAGCGTCTCTGCCACCGCCAGCGCCACTGCCTCTGCCTCTGCCTCTGCCTGCGTCTCTGCCACCGCCATGCGCCACTGCCTCTGCCTCTGCCTGCGTCTCTGCCACAGCCTGCGCCACTGCCTCTGCCTCTGCCTCTGCCTCTGCCTCTGCCAGCGTCTCTGCCACCGCCAGCGCCACTGCCTCTGCCTCTGCCTCTGCCTGCGTCTCTGCCACCGCCAGCGCCACTGCCTCTGCCTCTGCCTCTGCCTGCGTCTCTGCCACCGCCTGCGCCACTGCCTCTGCCTCCGCCTGCGTCTCTGCCTCTGCCTGCGCCACTGCCTCTGCCTCAGCCTGCGCCACTGCCTCTGCCTCTGCCAGCGTCTCTGCCACCGCCTGCGCCACTGCCTCTGCCTGTGCCTGTGCCTCTGCCTCTGCCTCTGCCAGCGTCTCTGCCACCGCCTGCGCCACTGCCTCTGCCTCTGCCTGTGCCTCTGCCTCCGCCTGCGTCTCTGCCTCTGCCTGCGCCACTGCCTCTGCCTCTGCCTAAGCCACTGCCCCTGCCTCTGCCAGCGTCTCTGCCACCGCCTGCGCCACTGCCTCTGCCTGTGCCTCTGCCTCTGCCTCTGCCTGCGTCTCTGCCACCGCCTGCGCCACTGCCTCTGCCTCTGCCAGCGTCTCTGCCACCGCCTGCGCCACTGCCTCTGCCTGTGCCTCTGCCTCTGCCTCTGCCTCTGCCTGCGCCTCTGCCTCTGCCTCTGCCAGCGTCTCTGCCACCGCCTGCGCCACTGCCTCTGCCTGTGTCTCTGCCTCTGCCTCTGCCAGCGTCTCTGCCACCGCCTGCGCCACTGCCTCTGCCTCTGCCTCTGCCAGCGTCTCTGCCACGGCCTGCGCCACTGCCTCTGCCTCTGCCTCTGCCTCTGCCTGCGTCTCTGCCACCGCCTGCGCCACTGCCTCTGCCTCTGCCTCTGCCTGCGTCTCTGCCACCGCCTGCACCTCTGCCTCTGCCTGCGTCTCTGCCACCGCCTGCGCCACTGCCTCTGCCAGCGTCTCTGCCACCGCCTGCGCCACTGCCTCTGCCTCAGCCTCTGCCAGCGTCTCTGCCACCGCCTGCGCCACTGCCTCTGCCTCTGCCTCTGCCACCGCCTGCGCCACTGCCTCTGCCAGCGTCTCTGCCACCGCCTGCGCCACTGCCTCTGCCTCTGCCTCTGCCTCTGCCACCGCCTGCGCTACTGCCTCTGCCTCTGCCAGCCTGCGTCTCTGCCTCTGCCTGTGCCTCTGCCTCTGCCTCTGCCTGCGTCTCTGCCTCTGCCTCTGCCTGTGCCTCTGCCTCTGCCTCTGCCTGCGTCTCTGCCTCTGCCTCTGTCTCTGCCTCTGCCAGCGTCTCTGCCTCTGCCTCTGCCTCTGCCTCTGCCTCTGTCTCTGCCTCTGCCTCTGCCTCTGCCTCTGCCTCTGCCACCGCCTGCGTCTCTGCCTGCGCCTCTGCCTCTGCCTCTGCCTCTGCCTGCGTCTCTGCCTCTGCCTCTGCCTCTGCCTCTGCCACCGCCTGCACCACTGCCTGCGCCACTGCCTCTGCCTCTGCCTCTGCCACCGCCTGCGCCTCTGCCTCTGCCTCTGCCTCTGCCACCGCCTGCGCCACTGCCTCTGCCTCTGCCTCTGCCTCTGCCTGTGCCTCTGCCTCTGCCTCTGCCTCTGCCTCTGCCTCTGCCTCTGCCTCTGCCTCTGTCTCTGTCTCTGCCTCTGCCTCTGCCTCTGCCTCTGCCTCTACCTCTGCCTCTGCCTCTGCCACTGCCTCTGCCTCTGCCTCTGCCTCTGCCTGTGCCTCTGCCTCTGCCTGCGTCTCTGCCTCTGCCTGCGCCACTGCCTCTGCCTCTGCCAGCGTCTCTGCCACCGTCTGCGCCACTGCCACTGCCTCTGCCTCTGCCTCTGCCTGCGTCTCTGCCACCGCCTCTGCTTCTGCCTCTGCCTCTGCCTCTGCCTCCGCCTGCGTCTCTGCCTCCGCCTGCGCTACTGCCTCTGCGTCTGCCAGCGTCTCTGCCACCACCTGCGCCACTGCCTCTGCCTCTGCCTCTGCGTCTGCCAGCATCTCTGCCACCGCCTGCGCCACTGCCTCTGCCTCTGCCACCGCCTGCGCCACTGCCTCTGCCTCTGCCAGCGTCTCTGTCTCTGCCTCCGCCTCTGTCTCTGCCTCTGCCTCTGCCTCTGCCTGCGTCTCTGCCTCTACCTCTGCCTCTGCCTCTGCCTCTGCCAGCGTCTCTGCCACCACCTGCGACACTGACTCTGCCTCTGCCACCGCCTGCGTCTCTGCCTCTGCCTCTGCCTCTGCCAGCGTCTCTGCCACCGCCTGCGACACTGCCTCTGCCTCTGCCACCGCCTGCGCCACTGCCTCTGCCTCTGCCAGCGTCTCTGCCACCGCCTGCGCCACTGCCTCTGCCTCTGCCTCTGCCACCGCCTGCGTCTCTGCCACCGCCTGCGCCTCTGCCTCTGCCTCTGCCTCTGCCACCGCCTGCGCCACTGCCTCTGCCTCTGCCAGCGTCTCTGCCACCGCCTGCGCCACTGCCTCTGCCTCTGCCTCTGCCTCTGCCTCTACCTCTGCCTCTGCCTCTGCCTCTGCCTGCGTCTCTGCCTCTGCCTCTCCTGCGTCTCTTCCTCTGCCTCTGCCTGCGTCTCTGCCTCTGCCTCTGCCTCTACCTCTGCCTCTGCCTCTGCCTCTCCTGCGTCTCTGCCTCTGCCTCTGCCTCTGCCTCTGCCTCTACCTCTGCCTCTGCCTCTGCCTCTGCCTCTGCCTGCGTCTCTGCCTCTGCCTCTGCCTGCGTCTCTGCCTCTGCCTCTGCCACTCCTGCGTCTCTGCCTCTGCCTCTGCCTCTACCTCTGCCTCTGCCTATGCATGCGTCTCTGCCTCCGCCTGCGCCACTGCCTCTGCGTCTGCCAGCGTCTCTGCCTCCGCCTGCGCCACTGCCTCTGCCTCTGCCAGCGTCTCTGCCACCGCCTGCGCCACTGCCTCTGCGTCTGCCAGCGTCTCTGCCACCGCCTGCGCCACTGCCTCCGCCTCTGACTCTGCCTCTGCCACCGCCTGCGCCACTGCCTCTGCCTCTGCCAGCGTCTCTGCCACCGCCTGCGCCACTGCCTCTGCCTGTGCCTCTGCCTGTGCCTCTGCCTCTGCCTGCGTCTCTGCCACCGCCTGCGTCTCTGCCACCGCCTGCGCCACTACCTCTGCCTCTGCCAGCGTCTCTGCCACCGCCTGCGCCACTGCCTCTGCCTGTGCCTCTGCCTCTGCCTCTGCCTCTGCCTGCACCTCTGCCTCTGCCTCTGCCTGTGCCTCTGCCTCTGCCTGCGTCTCTGCCACCGCCTGCGTCTCTGCCACCGCCTGCGCCACTGCCTCTGCCTGTGCCTCTGCCTCTGCCTCTGCCTCTGCCTGCACCTCTGCCTGTGCCTCTGCCTGTGCCTCTGCCTCTGCCTGCGTCTCTGCCACCGCCTGCGTCTCTGCCACCGCCTGCGCCACTACCTCTGCCTCTGCCAGCGTCTCTGCCACCGCCTGCGCCACTGCCTCTGCCTGTGCCTGTGCCTCTGCATCTGCCTCTGCCAGCGTCTCTGCCACCGCCTGCGCAACTGCCTCTGCCTCTGCCAGCGTCTCTGCCACCGCCTGCGCCACTGCCTCTGCCTCTGCCTCTGCCTCTGCCTCTGCCAGCGTCTCTGCCACCGCCAGCGCCACTGCCTCTGCCTCTGCCAGCGTCTCTGCCACCGCCTGCGCCACTGCCTCTGCCTCTGCCTCTGCCAGCGTCTCTGCCACCGCCTGCACCTCTGCCTCTGCCTGCGTCTCTGCCACCGCCTGCGCCACTGCCTCTGCCTCTGCCAGCGTCTCTGCCACCGCCTGCGCCACTGCCTCTGCCTCTGCCTCTGCCACCGCCTGCGCCACTGCCTCTGCCTCTGCCAGCGTCTCTACCACCGCCTGCGCCACTGCCTCTGCCTCTGCCACCGCCAGCGCCACTGCCTCTGCCTCTGCCTCTGCCACCGCCTGCGCTACTGCCTCTGCGTCTGCCAGCGTCTCTGCCACCACCTGCGCCACTGCCTCTGCGTCTGCCAGCGTCTCTGCCACCGCCTGCGTCTCTGCCACCGCCTGCGTCTCTGCCTCCGCCTGCGCCACTGCCTCTGCCTCTGCCAGCGTCTCTGCCACCGCCTGCGCCACTGCCTCTGCATCTGCCAGCGTCTCTGCCACCGCCTGCGCCACTGCCTCCGCCTCTGACTCTGCCTCTGCCACCGCCTGCGCCACTGCCTCTGCCTCTGCCAGCGTCTCTGCCACCGCCTGCGCCACTGCCTCTGACTGTGCCTGTGCCTCTGCCTCTGCCTCTGCCAGCGTCTCTGCCACCACCTGCGCCACTGCCTCTGCCTCTGCCTCTGCCTCTGCCTGCGTCTCTGCCACCGCCTGCGTCTCTGCCACCGCCTGCGCCACTGCCTCTGCCTCTGCCTCCGCCTCTACCTCTGCCGCTGCCAGCGTCTCTGCCACCGCCTGCGCCACTGCCTCTGCCTGTGCCCCTGCCTCTGCCTCTGCCAGCGTCTCTGCCACCGCCTGCGCCACTGCCTCTGCCTCTGCCTCTGCCAGCGTCTCTGCCACCGCCTGCGCCACTGCCTCTGCCTCTGCCTCTGCCTCTGCCTGCGTCTCTGCCACCGCCTGCGCCACTGCGTCTGCCTCTGCCAGCGTCTCTGCCACCGCCAGCGCCACTGCCTCTGCCTCTGCCTCTGCCTCTGCCTCTGCCAGCGTCTCTGCCACCGCCTGCGCCACTGCCTCTGCCTCTGCCTCTGCCAGCGTCTCTGCCACCGCCTGCACCTCTGCCTCTGCCTCTGCCTGCGTCTCTGCCACCGCCTCCGCCACTGCCTCTGCCTCTGCCTCTGCCTGCGTCTCTGTCTCTGTCTCTGTCTCTGCCTCTGCCTCTGCCTGCACCGCTGCCTCTGCCTCTGTCTCTGCCTCTACCTCTGCCTGTGTCTCTGCCTCTGCCTCTGCCTGCGTCTCTGCCTCTGCCTCTGCCTGCGTCTCTGCCTCTACCTCTGCCTCTACCTCTGCCTCTGCCTCTGCCTCTGCCTCTGCCTCTGCCACCGCCTGCGCCACTGCCTCTGCCTCTGCCTCTACCTCTGCCTCTGCCACTGCCTCTGCCTCTGCCTCTGCCTCTGCCTCTGCCTCTGCCTCCGCCTGCGTCTCTGCCTCTGCCTCTGCCTCTGCCTCTGCCTCGGCCTGCGTCTCTGCCTCTGCCTCTACCTCTGCCTCTGCCACTGCCTCTGCCTCTGCCTCTGCCTCTGCCTCTGCCTCCGCCTGCGTCTCTGCCTCTGCCTCTGCCTCTGCCTCTGCCACTGCCTCCGCCTCTGACTCTGCCTCTGCCACCGCCTCTGCCTCTGCCTCTGCCTCTGCCACCGCCTGCGCCACTGCCTCTGCCAGCGTCTCTGCCACCGCCTGTGCCACTGCCTCTGCCTGTGCCTGTGCCTCTGCCTCTGCCTCTGCCAGCGTCTCTGCCACCGCCTGTGCCTCTGCCTCTGCCTCTGCTTCTGCCTGCGTCTCTGCCACCGCCTGCGTCTCTGCCACCGCCTGCGCCACTGCCTCTGCCTGTGCCTGTGCCTCTGCCTCTGCCTCTGCCAGCGTCTCTGCCACCGCCTGCGCCACTGCCTCTGCCTCTGCCTCTGCCTCTGCCTGCGTCTCTGCCACCGCCATGCGCCACTGCCTCTGCCTCTGCCTGCGTCTCTGCCACAGCCTGCGCCACTGCCTCTGCCTCTGCCTCTGCCTCTGCCTCTGCCAGCGTCTCTGCCACCGCCTGCGCCACTGCCTCTGCCTCTGCCTCTGCCTCTGCCAGCGTCTCTGCCATGGCCTGCGCCACTGCCTCTGCCTCTGCCTCTGCCTCTGCCTGCGTCTCTGCCACTGCCTGCGCCACTGCCTCTGCCTCTGCCTCTGCCTGCGTCTCTGCCACCGCCTGCGCCACTGCCTCTGCCAGCGTCTCTGCCACCGCCTGCGCCACTGCCTCTGCCTCAGCCTCTGCCAGCGTCTCTGCCACCGCCTGCGCCACTGCCTCTGCCTCTGCCTCTGCCACCGCCTGCGCCACTGCCTCTGCCAGCGTCTCTGCCACCGCCTGCGCCACTGCCTCTGCCTCTGCCTCTGCCTCTGCCACCGCCTGCGCTACTGCCTCTGCCTCTGCCAGCGTCTCTGCCACCGCCTGCGCCACTGCCTCTGCCTCTGCCTCTGCCACCGCCTGCGCTACTGCCTCTGCCTCTGCCAGCGTCTCTGCCACCGCCTGCGCTACTGCCTCTGCCTGCGTCTCTGCCTCTGCCTGCGCCACTGCCTGCGTCTCTGCCTCTGCCTCTGCCTCTGCCTCTGCCTGCGTCTCTGTCTCTACCTTCGTCTCTGTCTCTGCCTCCGCCTGCATCTCTGCCTCTGCCTCTCCCTCTGCCTCTGCCTCTGCCAGTGTCTCTGCCACCGCCTGCGCCACTGCCTCTGCCACTGCCTCTGCCTCTTCCTCTGCCTCTGCCTGCGTCTCTGCCTCTGCCTCTGCCTCTGCCTGTGCCTCCGCCTCTGCCTCCGCCTGCGGCTCTGCCTCTGCCTCTGCCTCTGCCTGCGTCTCTGCCTCTGCCTCTGCCTCTGCCTCTGCCTCTGCCTCTGCCTCTGCCTCTGCCTCCGCCTGCGTCTCTGCCTCTGCCTCTGTCACTGCCACTGCCTCTCCCTCTGCCTCTGCCTGCGTCTCTGCCTCTGCCTCTGCCTCTGCCTGTGCCTCCGCCTCTGCCTCCGCCTGCGTCTCTGCCTCTGCCTCTGCCTCTGCCTGCGTCTCTGCCTCTGCCTCTGCCTCTGCCTCTGCCTGCGTCTCTGCCTCTGCCTCTGTCTCTGCCAGCGTCTCTGCCACCGCCTGCGACACTGACTCTGCCTCTGCCTGCGTCTCTACCTCTGCCTCTGCTAGCGCCTCTGCCACCGCCTGCGCCACTGCCTCTGCCTCTGCCTCTGCCAGCGTCTCTGCCACCGCCTGCGCCACTGCCTCTGCCTCTGCCAGCGTCTCTGCCACCGCCTGCGCCTCTGCCTCTGCCTCTGCCTCTGCCTCTGCCACCGCCTGCGCCTCTGCCTCTACCTCTGCCACTGCCACCGCCTGCGCCACTGCCTCTGCCTCTGCCTCTGCCTCTGCCTCTGACTGCGTCTCTGTCTCTGCCTCCGCCTGCGTCTCTGCCTCTGCCTCTGCCTCTGCCTGCGTCTCTGTCTCTGCCTGCGTCTCTGTCTCTGCCACCGCCTGCGAAACTGACTCTGCCTCTGCCTCTGCCTCTGCCTGCGCCACTGCCTGCGTCGCTGCCTGCGTCTCTGCCTCTGCCTCTGCATCTGCCTGCGCCGCTGCCTCAGCCTCTGCCTCTGCCTCTGCCTCTGCCTTAGTCTCTTCCACCGCCTGCGCCACTGCCTCTGTCTCTGCCTCTGCCTCTGCCTGCGTCTCTGCCTCTGCCTCTGTCTCTGCCTCTGCCTCTGCCTCTGCCTCTGCCTCTGCCTGCGTCTCTGCCTCTGCCACTGCCTCTGCCTGCGTCTCTGCCTCTGCCTCTGCCTGCGTCTCTGCCTCTGCCTCTCCTGCGTCTCTGCCTCTGCCTCTGCCTCTGCCTCTGCCTCCGCCTGCGTCTCTGTCTCTGCCTCCGCCTGCGTCTCTGCCTCTGCCTCTGCCTCTGCCTGCGTCTCTGCCTCTGCCTCTGCCTCTGCCTCTGCCTGCGTCTCTGCCTCTGCCTCTGCCTCTGCCTGCGTCTCTGCCTCGGCCTCTGCCTGCGTCTCTGCCTCTGCCTCTGCCTCTGCCTCTGCATCTGCCTGCGCCGCTGCCTCAGCCTCTGCCTCTGCCAGCGTCTCTGCCACCGCCTGCACCTCTGCCTCTGCCTCTGCCTGCGTCTCTGCCACCGCCTCCGCCACTGCCTCTGCCTCTGCCTCTGCCTGCGTCTCTGTTTCTGTCTCTGTCTCTGCCTCTGCCTCTGCCTGCACCGCTGCCTCTGCCTGTGTCTCTGCCTCTACTTCTGCCTGTGTCTCTGCCTCTGCCTCTGCCTGCGTCTCTGCCTCTGCCTCTGCCTGCGTCTCTGCCTCTACCTCTGCCTCTACCTCTGCCTCTGCCTCTGCCTCTGCCTCTGCCTCTGCCACCGCCTGCGCCACTGCCTCTGCCTCTGCCTCTACCTCTGCCTCTGCCACTGCCTCTGCCTCTGCCTCTGCCTCTGCCTCTGCCTCTGCCTCTGCCTCCGCCTGCGTCTCTGCCTCTGCCTCTGCCTCTGCCTCTGCCTCTGCCTGCGTCTCTGCCTCTGCCTCTACCTCTGCCTCTGCCACTGCCTCTGCCACTGCCTCTGCCTCTGCCTCTGCCTCTGCCTCTGCCTCCGCCTGCGTCTCTGCCTCTGCCACTGCCTCCGCCTCTGACTCTGCCTCTGCCACCGCCTCTGCCTCTGCCTCTGCCTCTGCCACCGCCTGCGCCACTGCCTCTGCCAGCGTCTCTGCCACCGCCTGCGCCACTGCCTCTGCCTGTGCCTGTGCCTCTGCCTCTGCCTCTGCCAGCGTCTCTGCCACCGCCTGTGCCTCTGCCTCTGCCTCTGCTTCTGCCTGCGTCTCTGCCACCGCCTGCGTCTCTGCCACCGCCTGCGCCACTGCCTCTGCCTGTGCCTGTGCCTCTGCCTCTGCCTCTGCCAGCGTCTCTGCCACCGCCTGCGCCACTGCCTCTGCCTCTGCCTCTGCCTCTGCCTGCGTCTCTGCCACCGCCATGCGCCACTGCCTCTGCCTCTGCCTGCGTCTCTGCCACAGCCTGCGCCACTGCCTCTGCCTCTGCCTCTGCCTCTGCCTCTGCCAGCGTCTCTGCCACCGCCAGCGCCACTGCCTCTGCCTCTGCCTCTGCCTGCGTCTCTGCCACCGCCAGCGCCACTGCCTCTGCCTCTGCCTCTGCCTGCGTCTCTGCCACCGCCTGCGCCACTGCCTCTGCCTCCGCCTGCATCTCTGCCTCTGCCTGCGCCACTGCCTCTGCCTCAGCCTGCGCCACTGCCTCTGCCTCTGCCAGCGTCTCTGCCACCGCCTGCGCCACTGCCTCTGCCTGTGCCTGTGCCTCTGCCTCTGCCAGCGTCTCTGCCACCGCCTGCGCCACTGCCTCTGCCTCTGCCTGTGCCTCTGCCTCCGCCTGTGTCTCTGCCTCTGCCTGCGCCACTGCCTCTGCCTCTGCCTAAGCCACTGCCCCTGCCTCTGCCACCGTCTCTGCCACCGCCTGCGCCACTGCCTCTGCCTGTGCCTCTGCCTGTGCCTCTGCCTCTGCCTGCGTCTCTGCCACCGCCTGCGCCACTGCCTCTGCCTCTGCCAGCGTCTCTGCCACCGCCTGCGCCACTGCCTCTGCCTGTGCCTCTGCCTCTGCCTCTGCCTCTGCCTGCGCCTCTGCCTCTGCCTCTGCCAGCGTCTCTGCCACCGCCTGCGCCACTGCCTCTGCCTGTGCCTCTGCCTCTGCCTCTGCCAGCGTCTCTGCCACCGCCTGCGCCACTGCCTCTGCCTCTGCCTCTGCCTCTGCCAGCGTCTCTGCCATGGCCTGCGCCACTGCCTCTGCCTCTGCCTCTGCCTCTGCCTGCGTCTCTGCCACCGCCTGCGCCACTGCCTCTGCCTCTGCCTGCGTCTCTGCCACCGCCTGCACCTCTGCCTCTGCCTCTGCCTGCGTCTCTGCCACCGCCTGCGCCACTGCCTCTGCCAGCGTCTCTGCCACCGCCTGCGCCACTGCCTCTGCCTCAGCCTCTGCCAGCGTCTCTGCCACCGCCTGCGCCACTGCCTCTGCCTCTGCCTCTGCCACCGCCTGCGCCACTGCCTCTGCCAGCGTCTCTGCCACCGCATGCGCCACTGCCTCTGCCTCTGCCTCTGCCTCTGCCACCGCCTGCGCTACTGCCTCTGCCTCTGCCAGCGTCTCTGCCACCGCCTGCGCCACTGCCTCTGCCTCTGCCTCTGCCACCGCCTGCGCTACTGCCTCTGCCTCTGCCAGCGTCTCTGCCACCGCCTGCGCTACTGCCTCTGCCTGCGTCTCTGCCTCTGCCTCTGCCTCTGCCTCTGCCTGCGTCTCTGTCTCTAACTTCGTCTCTGTCTCTGCCTCCGCCGGCATCTCTGCCTCTGCCTCTCCCTCTGCCTCTGCCTCTGCCAGCGTCTCTGCCACCGCCTGCGCCACTGCCTCTGCCACTGCCTCTGCCTCTGCCTCTGCCTCTGCCTGCGTCTCTGCCTCTGCCTCTGCCTCTGCCTGTGCCTCCGCCTCTGCCTCCGCCTGCGTCTCTGCCTCTGCCTCTGCCTCTGCCTGCGTCTCTGCCTCTGCCTCTGCCTCTGCCTCTGCCTCTGCCTCTGCCTCCGCCTGCGTCTCTGCCTCTGCCTCTGTCACTGCCACTGCCTCTCCCTCTGCCTCTGCCTGCGTCTCTGCCTCTGCCTCTGCCTCTGCCTGTGCCTCCGCCTCTGCCTCCGCCTGCGTCTCTGCCTCTGCCTCTGCCTCTGCCTGCGTCTCTGCCTCTGCCTCTGCCTCTGCCTCTGCCTCTGCCTCTGCCTGCGTCTCTGCCTCTGCCTCTGTCTCTGCCAGCGTCTCTGCCACCGCCTGCGACACTGACTCTGCCTCTGCCTGCGTCTCTACCTCTGCCTCTGCTAGCGCCTCTGCCACCGCCTGCGCCACTGCCTCTGCCTCTGCCTCTGCCAGCGTCTCTGCCACCGCCTGCGCCACTGCCTCTGCCTCCTCCAGCGTCTCTGCCACCGCCTGCGCCTCTGCCTCTGCCTCTGCCTCTGCCTCTGCCACCGCCTGCGCCTCTGCCTCTACCTCTGCCACTGCCACCGCCTGCGCCACTGCCTCTGCCTCTGCCTCTGCCTCTGCCTGCGTCTCTGTCTCTGCCTCCGCCTGCGTCTCTGCCTCTGCCTCTGCCTCTGCCTGCGTCTCTGCCTCTGCCTGCGTCTCTGCCTCTGCCTCTGCCTCTGCCTCTGCCTGAGTCTCTTCCACCGCCTGCGCCACTGCCTCTGTCTCTGCCTCTGCCTCTGCCTCTGCCTGCGTCTCTGTCTCTGCCTGCGTCTCTGTCTCTGCCACCGCCTGCGAAACTGACTCTGCCTCTGCCTCTGCCTGCGCCACTGCCTGCGTCGCTGCCTGCGTCTCTGCCTCTGCCTCTGCATCTGCCTGCGCCGCTGCCTCAGCCTCTGCCTCTGCCTCTGCCTCTGCCTTAGTCTCTTCCACCGCCTGCGCCACTGCCTCTGTCTCTGCCTCTGCCTCTGCCTGCGTCTCTGCCTCTGCCTCTGTCTCTGCCTCTGCCTCTGCCTCTGCCTCTGCCTCTGCCTGCGTCTCTGCCTCTGCCTCTTCCTCTGCCTGCGTCTCTGCCTCTGCCTCTGCCTCTGCCTGCGTCTCTGCCTCTGCCTCTGCCTGCGTCTCTGCCTCTGCCTCTCCTGCGTCTCTGCCTCTGCCTCTGCCTCTGCCTCTGCCTCTGCCTCCGCCTGCGTCTCTGTCTCTGCCTCTGCCTCTGCCTCTGCCTCTGCCTGCGTCTCTGCCTCGGCCTCTGCCTGCGTCTCTGCCTCTGCCTCTGCCTCTGCCTCTGCCTCTGCCTGCGTCTCTGCCTCTGCCTCTGCCTCTGCCTCTGCCTCTGCCTCCGCCTGCGTCTCTGCCTCTGCCTCTCCTGCGTCTCTGCCTCTGCCTCTGCCTCTGCCTCTGCCTCTGCCTCTGCCTCCGCCTGCGTCTCTGCCTCTGCCTCCGCCTGCGTCTCTGTCTCTGCCTCCGCCTGCGTCTCTGCCTCTGCCTCTGCCTCTGCCTGCGTCTCTGCCTCTGCCTCTGCCTCTGCCTCTGCCTGCGTCTCTGCCTCTGCCTGCGTCTCTGCCTCCGCCTCCGCCTCCGCCTCCGCCTCCGCCTCCGCCTCCGACTCTGCCTCTGCCTCTGCCTCTGCCTCTGCCTCTGCCTCTGCCTCTGCCTCTGCCTCCGCCTCTGCTTCTGCCTCTGCCTCCGCCTCTGCCACCGCCTGCGCCACTGCCTCTGCCTCTGCCTCTGCCTCTGCCTCTGCCTCTGCCTCCGCCTGCGTCTCTGCCTCTGCCTCCGCCTGCGTCTCTGCCTCTGCCTCTCACCGCGTCTCTGCCTCTGCCTCTGCCTCTGCCTGCGTCTCTGCCTCTGCCTCCGCCACTGCCTCTGCCTCTGCCTCTGCCTGCGTCTCTGTCTCTGTCTCTGTCTCTGCCTCTGCCTCTGCCTGCGCCGCTGCCTCTGCCTCTGCCTCAACCTCTGCCTCTGCCTCTGCCTGCGTCTCTGCCTCTGCCTCTGCCTCTGCCACCGCCTGCGCCACTGCCTCTGCCTCTGCCTCTACCTCTGCCTCTGCCTCTGCCTCTGCCACCGCCTGCATCTCTGCCTCTGCCTCTCCTACGTCTCTGCCTCTGCCTCTGCCTCTGCCTCTGCCTGCGTCTCTGCCTCTGCCTCTCCTGCGTCTCTGCCTCTGCCTCTGCCTCTGCCTCTGCCTGCGTCTCTGCCTCTGCCTCTGCCTCTACCTCTGCCTCTGCCTATGCATGCGTCTCTGCCACCGCCTGCGCCACTGTCTCTGCCACCGCCTGCGTCTCTGCCACCGCCTGCGCCACTGCCTCTGCCTCTGCCAGCGTCTCTGCCACCGCCTGCGTCTCTGCCTCTGCCTCTGCCTCTGCCACCGCCTGCGCCACTGCCTCTGCCACCGCCACCGCCTGCGCCACTGCCTCTGCCTCTGCCTCTGCCTCTGCCTCTGCCTCTACCTCTGCCTGCGCCACCGCCTCTGCCTCTGCCAGCGTCTCTGCCTCTGCCTCTGCCTCTGCCTCTGCCTATGCATGCGTCTCTGCCTCTGCCAACGTCTCTGCCACCGCCTGCGCCTCTGCCTCTGCCTCTGCCTCTGCCTCTGCCTCTGCCTGCGTCTCTGCCTCTGCCTGCGTCTCTGCCACCGCCTGCGCCAATGCCTCTGCCTCTGCCACCGCCTGCGCCACTGGCTCTGCCTCTGCCTGCGTCTCTGCCACCGCCTCTGCCTTTACCTCTGCCTCTGCCTCTGCCTGCGTCTCTGCCTCTGCCTCTGCCTCTGCCTGCGTCTCTGCCTCTGCCTCTGCCTCTGCCTCTGCCTCTGCCTCTGCCTGCGTCTCTGCCTCTGCCTCTGTCTCTGCCAGCGTCTCTGCCACCGCCTGCGACACTGATTCTGCCTCTGCCTGCGTCTCTACCTCTGCCTCTGCTAGCGCCTCTGCCACCGCCTGCGCCACTGCCTCTGCCTCTGCCTCTGCCAGCGTCTCTGCCACCGCCTGCGCCACTGCCTCTGCCTCCTCCAGCGTCTCTGCCACCGCCTGCGCCTCTGCCTCTGCCTCTGCCTCTGCCTCTGCCACCGCCTGCGCCTCTGCCTCTACCTCTGCCACTGCCACCGCCTGCGCCACTGCCTCTGCCTCTGCCTCTGCCTCTGCCTGCGTCTCTGTCTCTGCCTCCGCCTGCGTCTCTGCCTCTGCCTCTGCCTCTGCCTCTGCCTGCGTCTCTGCCTCTGCCTGCGTCTCTGCCTCTGCCTCTGCCTCTGCCTCTGCCTGAGTCTCTTCCACCGCCTGCGCCACTGCCTCTGTCTCTGCCTCTGCCTCTGCCTCTGCCTGCGTCTCTGTCTCTGCCTGCGTCTCTGTCTCTGCCACCGCCTGCGAAACTGACTCTGCCTCTGCCTCTGCCTGCGCCACTGCCTGCGTCGCTGCCTGCGTCTCTGCCTCTGCCTCTGCATCTGCCTGCGCCGCTGCCTCAGCCTCTGCCTCTGCCTCTGCCTCTGCCTCTGCCTTAGTCTCTTCCACCGCCTGCGCCACTGCCTCTGTCTCTGCCTCTGCCTCTGCCTGCGTCTCTGCCTCTGCCTCTGTCTCTGCCTCTGCCTCTGCCTCTGCCTCTGCCTCTGCCTGCGTCTCTGCCTCTGCCTCTGCCTCTGCCTGCGTCTCTGCCTCTGCCTCTGCCTGCGTCTCTGCCTCTGCCTCTGCCTGCGTCTCTGCCTCTGCCTCTGCCTGCGTCTCTGCCTCTGCCTCTGCCTCTGCCTCTGCCTCTGCCTCTGCCTCCGCCTGCGTCTCTGTCTCTGCCTCTGCCTCTGCCTCTGCCTCTGCCTGCGTCTCTGCCTCGGCCTCTGCCTGCGTCTCTGCCTCTGCCTCTGCCTCTGCCTCTGCCTCTGCCTGCGTCTCTGCCTCTGCCTCTGCCTCTGCCTCTGCCTCTGCCTCCGCCTGCGTCTCTGCCTCTGCCTCTCCTGCGTCTCTGCCTCTGCCTCTGCCTCTGCCTCTGCCTCTGCCTCCGCCTGCGTCTCTGCCTCTGCCTCCGCCTGCGTCTCTGTCTCTGCCTCCGCCTGCGTCTCTGCCTCTGCCTCTGCCTCTGCCTGCGTCTCTGCCTCTGCCTCTGCCTCTGCCTCTGCCTCCGCCTGCGTCTCTGCCTCTGCCTCTGCCTCTGCCTCTGCCTGCGTCTCTGCCTCTGCCTGCGTCTCTGCCTCCGCCTCCGCCTCCGCCTCCGCCTCCGCCTCCGCCTCTGCCTCTGCCTCTGCCTCTGCCTCTGCCTCTGCCTCTGCCTCTGCCTCTGCCTCTGCCTCCGCCTCTGCCTCTGCCTCTGCCTCCGCCTCTGCCACCGCCTGCGCCACTGCCTCTGCCTCTGCCTCTGCCTCTGCCTCTGCCTCCGCCTGCGTCTCTGCCTCTGCCTCCGCCTGCGTCTCTGCCTCTGCCTCTCACCGCGTCTCTGCCTCTGCCTCTGCCTCTGCCTGCGTCTCTGCCTCTGCCTCCGCCACTGCCTCTGCCTCTGCCTCTGCCTGCGTCTCTGTCTCTGTCTCTGTCTCTGCCTCTGCCTCTGCCTGCGCCGCTGCCTCTGCCTCTGCCTCAACCTCTGCCTCTGCCTCTGCCTGCGTCTCTGCCTCTGCCTCTGCCTCTGCCACCGCCTGCGCCACTGCCTCTGCCTCTGCCTCTACCTCTGCCTCTGCCTCTGCCTCTGCCACCGCCTGCATCTCTGCCTCTGCCTCTCCTACGTCTCTGCCTCTGCCTCTGCCTCTGCCTCTGCCTGCGTCTCTGCCTCTGCCTCTCCTGCGTCTCTGCCTCTGCCTCTGCCTCTGCCTCTGCCTGCGTCTCTGCCTCTGCCTCTGCCTCTACCTCTGCCTCTGCCTATGCATGCGTCTCTGCCACCGCCTGCGCCACTGTCTCTGCCACCGCCTGCGTCTCTGCCACCGCCTGCGCCACTGCCTCTGCCTCTGCCAGCGTCTCTGCCACCGCCTGCGTCTCTGCCTCTGCCTCTGCCTCTGCCTCTGCCACCGCCTGCGCCACTGTCTCTGCCACCGCCACCGCCTGCGCCACTGCCTCTGCCTCTGCCTCTGCCTCTGCCTCTGCCTCTACCTCTGCCTGCGCCACCGCCTCTGCCTCTGCCAGCGTCTCTGCCTCTGCCTCTGCCTCTGCCTCTGCCTATGCATGCGTCTCTGCCTCTGCCAACGTCTCTGCCACCGCCTGCGCCTCTGCCTCTGCCTCTGCCTCTGCCTCTGCCTCTGCCTCTGCCTGCGTCTCTGCCTCTGCCTGCGTCTCTGCCACCGCCTGCGCCAATGCCTCTGCCTCTGCCACCGCCTGCGCCACTGGCTCTGCCTCTGCCTGCGTCTCTGCCACCGCCTCTGCCTTTACCTCTGCCTCTGCCTCTGCCTCTGCCTGCGTCTCTGCCTCTGCCTGCGTCTCTGCCTCTGCCTGCGTCTCTGCCTCTGCCTCTCCTGCGTCTCTGCCTCTGCCTCTGCCTCTGCCTCTGCCTTCGTTTCTGCCTCTGCCTCTCCTGCGTCTCTGCCTCTGCCTCTGCCTCTGCCTCTGCCTGCGTCTCTGCCTCTGCCTCTGCCTCTACCTCTGCCTCTGCCTATGCATGCGTCTCTGCCACCGCCTGCGCCACTGTCTCTGCCACCGGCTGCGTCTCTGCCACCGCCTGCGCCACTGCCTCTGCCTCTGCCAGCGTCTCTGCCACCGCCTGCGCCACTGCCTCTGCCTCTGCCTCTGCCACCGCCTGCGCCACTGCCTCTGCCTCTGCCTCTGCCTCTGCCTCTGCCTCTGCCTGCGTCTCTGCCACCGCCTGCGACACTGACTCTGCCTCTGCCTCTGCCAGCGTCTCTGCCACCGCCTGCGCCACTGCCTCTGCCACTGCCTCTGCCTCTGCCTCTGCCTCTGCCTGCGTCTCTGCCTCTGCCTCTGCCTCTGCCTGTGCCTCTGCCTCTGCCTCCGCCTGCCTCTCTGCCTCTGCCTCTGCCTCTGCCTGCGTCTCTGCCTCTGCCTCTGTCTCTGCCAGCGTCTCTGCCACCGCCTGCGACACTGACTCTGCCTCCGCCTGCGTCTCTGCCTCTGCCTCTGCCTCTGCCTCTCCTGCGCCTCTGCCTCTGCCTCTGCCTCTGCCTC
Source organism: Scyliorhinus torazame (assembly GCF_047496885.1). NCBI lineage: Eukaryota > Metazoa > Chordata > Chondrichthyes > Carcharhiniformes > Scyliorhinidae > Scyliorhinus > Scyliorhinus torazame. The sequence continues at coordinate 59,944,590 of NC_092726.1, forward strand.
CGCCTGCGTCTCTGCCTCTGCCTGCGTCTCTGCCTCTGCCTCTGCCTGCGTCTCTGCCTATGTCTCTGCCTCTGCCTGCGTCTCTGCCTCTGCGTCTGCCTCTGCCTGCGCCACTGCCTCTGCCTCTGCCTCTGCCAGCGTCTCTGCCACCGCCTCCGCCACTGCCTCTGCCTCTGCCAGCGTCTCTGCCACCGCCTGCGCCTCTGCCTCTACCTCTGCCTCTGCCACCGCCTGCGCCACTGCCTCTGCCTCTGCCTGCGTCTCTGCCACCGCCTGCGTCACTGCCTCTGCCTCTGCCTCTGCCTCTCCTGCGCCTCTGCCTCTGCCTCTGCCTCTGCCTCCGCCTGCGTCTCTGCCTCTGCCTGCGTCTCTGCCTCTGCCTCTGCCTGCGTCTCTGCCTCTGCCTCTGCCTCTGCCTCTGCCTGCGTCTCTGCCTCTGCCTCTGCCTCTGCCTGCGTCTCTGCCTCTGCCTCTGCCTCTGCCTCTGCCTCCGCCTCTACCTCTGCCTCTGCCTCTGCCTCTGCCTGCGTCTCTGCCTCTGCCTCTGCCTCTGCCTGCGCCTCTGCCTCTGCCTCTGCCTCTGCCTCTGCCTGCGTCTCTGCCTCTGCCTCTGCCTCTGCCTGCGTCTCTGCCTCTGCCTCTGCCTCTGCCTCCGCCTCTACCTCTGCCTCTGCCTCTGCCTCTGCCTGCGTCTCTGCCTCTGCCTCTGCCTCTGCCTCTGCCTCTGCCTGCGTCTCTGCCTCTGCCTGCGTCTCTGCCTCTGTCTCTGCCTCTGCCTCTGCCTCTGCCTGCGTCTCTGCCTCTGCCTCTGCCTCTGCCTGCGTCTCTGTCTCTGCCTGCGTCTCTGTCTCTGCCACCGCCTGCGAAACTGACTCTGCCTCTGCCTCTGCCTCTGCCTGCGCCACTGCCTGCGTCGCTGCCTGCGTCTCTGCCTCTGCCTCTGCCTGCGTCTCTGTCTCTGCCTGCGTCTCTGTCTCTGCCTCCGCCTGCGTCTCTGCCTCTGCCTCTGCCTCTGCCTCTGCCTGCGTCTCTGCCTCTGCCTCTGCCTCTGCCTCTGCCTGAGTCTCTTCCACCGCCTGCGCCACTGCCTCTGTCTCTGCCTCTGCCTCTGCCTGCGTCTCTGCCTCTGCCTCTGCCTGCGTCTCTGCCTCTGCCTCTCCTGCGTCTCTGCCTCTGCCTCTGCCTCTGCCTCTGCCTCTGCCTGAGTCTCTTCCACCGCCTGCGCCACTGCCTCTGTCTCTGCCTCTGCCTCTGCCTGCGTCTCTGCCTCTGCCTCTGCCTCTGCCTCTGCCTCTGCCTGAGTCTCTTCCACCGCCTGCGCCACTGCCTCTGTCTCTGCCTCTGCCTCTGCCTGCGTCTCTGTCTCTGCCTGCGTCTCTGTCTCTGCCACCGCCTGCGAAACTGACTCTGCCTCTGCCTCTGCCTGCGCCACTGCCTGCGTCGCTGCCTGCGTCTCTGCCTCTGCCTCTGCATCTGCCTGCGCCGCTGCCTCAGCCTGCGTCTCTGCCTCTGCCTCTGCCTCTGCCTCTGCCATTGCCTTAGTCTCTTCCACCGCCTGCGCCACTGCCTCTGTCTCTGCCTCTGCCTCTGCCTGCGTCTCTGCCTCTGCCTCTGTCTCTGCCTCTGCCTCTGCCTCTGCCTCTGCCTGCGTCTCTGCCTCTGCCTCTGCCTCTGCCTGCGTCTCTGCCTCTGCCTCTGCCTGCGTCTCTGCCTCTGCCTCTCCTGCGTCTCTGCCTCTGCCTCTGCCTCTGCCTCTGCCTCCGCCTGCGTCTCTGTCTCTGCCTCCGCCTGCGTCTCTGCCTCTGCCTCTGCCTCTGCCTGCGTCTCTGCCTCTGTCTCTGCCTCTGCCTCTGCCTGCGTCTCTGCCTCTGCCTCTGCCTCTGCCTGCGTCTCTGCCTCTGCCTCTGCCTGCGTCTCTGCCTCTGCCTCTGCCTCTGCCTGCGTCTCTGCCTCTGCCTCTGCCTCTGCCTCTGCATCTGCCTGCGCCGCTGCCTCAGCCTCTGCCTCTGCCTCTGCCTCTGCCTCTGCCTGAGTCTCTGCCTCTGCCTCTGCCTGCGTCTCTGCCTCTGCCTGTCCTGCGTCTCTGCCTCTGCCTCTGCCTCTGCCTCTGCCTCTGCCTCTGCCTCCGCCTGCGTCTCTGCCTCGTCCTGCGTCTCTGTCTCTGCCTCCGCCTGCGTCTCTGCCTCTGCCTCTGCCTCTGCCTGCGTCTCTGCCTCTGCCTCTGCCTCTGCCTGCGTCTCTGCCTCTGCCTCTGCCTCTGCCTCTGCCTGCGTCTCTGCCTCTGCCTGCGTCTCTGCCTCCGCCTCCGCCTCCGCCTCCGCCTCCGCCTCCGCCTCCGCCTCTGCCTCTGCCTCTGCCTCTGCCTCTGCCTCTGCCTCTGAACAAAGAACAAAGAACAAAGAAATGTACAGCACAGGAACAGGCCCTTCGGCCCTCCAAGCCCGTGCCGACCATACTGCCCGACTAAACTACAATCTTCTACACTTCCTGGGTCCGTATCCTTCTATTCCCATCCTATTCATATATTTGTCAAGATGCCCCTTAAATGTCCCTATCGTCCCTGCCTCCACTACCTCCTCCGGTAGTGAGTTCCAGGCACCCACTACCCTCTGCGTAAAAAACTTGCCTCGTACATCTACTCTAAACATTGCCCCTCTCACCTTAAACCTATGCCCCCTAGTAATTGACCCCTCTACCCTGGGGAAAAGCCTCTGACTATCCACTCTGTCAATGCCCCTCATAATTTTGTATACCTCTATCAGGTCGCCCCTCAACCTCCTTCGTTCCAGTGAGAACAAACCGAGTTTATTCAACCGCTCCTCATAGCTTATGCCCTCCATACCAGGCAACATTCTGGTAAATCTCTTCTGCACCCTCTCTAAAGCCTCCACATCCTTCTGGTAGTGTGGCGACCAGAATTGAACACTATACTCCAAGTGTGGCCTAACTAAGGTTCTATACAGCTGCAACATGACTTGCCAATTCTTATACTCCGCCTCTGCCACCGCCTGCGCCACTGCCTCTGCCTCTGCCTCTGCCTCTGCCTCTGCCTCTGCCTCCGCCTCTGCCACCGCCTGCGCCACTGCCTCTGCCTCTGCCTCTGCCTCTGCCTCTGCCTCTGCCTCCGCCTGCGTCTCTGCCTCTGCCTCCGCCTGCGTCTCTGCCTCTGCCTCTCACTGCGTCTCTGCCTCTGCCTCTGCCTCTGCCTGCGTCTCTGCCTCTGCCTCCGCCACTGCCTCTGCCTCTGCCTCTGCCTGCGTCTCTGTCTCTGTCTCTGTCTCTGCCTCTGCCTCTGCCTCTGCCTGCGCCGCTGCCTCTGCCTCTGCCTCAACCTCTGCCTCTGCCTCTGCCTGCGTCTCTGCCTCTGCCTCTGCCTCTGCCACCGCCTGCGCCACTGCCTCTGCCTCTGCCTCTACCTCTGCCTCTGCCTCTGCCTCTGCCACCGCCTGCGTCTCTGCCTCTGCCTCTCCTGCGTCTCTGCCTCTGCCTCTGCCTCTGCCTCTGCCTCTGCCTGCGTCTCTGCCTCTGCCTCTCCTGCGTCTCTGCCTCTGCCTCTGCCTCTGCCTGCGTCTCTGCCTCTGCCTCTGCCTCTACCTCTGCCTCTGCCTATGCATGCGTCTCTGCCACCGCCTGCGCCACTGTCTCTGCCACCGCCTGCGTCTCTGCCACCGCCTGCGCCACTGCCTCTGCCTTTGCCAGCGTCTCTGCCACCGCCTGCGTCTCTGCCTCTGCCTCTGCCTCTGCCTCTGCCACCGCCTGCGCCACTGCCTCTGCCACCGCCACTGCCTGCGCCACTGCCTCTGCCTCTGCCTCTGCCTCTGCCTCTGCCTGCGCCACCGCCTCTGCCTCTGCCAGCGTCTCTGCCTCTGCCTCTGCCTCTGCCTCTGCCTATGCATGCGTCTCTGCCTCTGCCAGCGTCTCTGCCACCGCCTGCGCCTCTGCCTCTGCCTCTGCCTCTGCCTCTGCCTCTGCCTGCGTCTCTGCCTCTGCCTGCGTCTCTGCCACCGCCTGCGCCACTGCCTCTGCCTCTGCCACCGCCTGCGCCAGTGCCTCTGCCTCTGCCTGCGTCTCTGCCACCGCCTCTGCCTTTACCTCTGCCTCTGCGTCTGCCTCTGCCTGCGTCTCTGCCTCTGCCTGCGTCTCTGCCTCTGCCTGCGTCTCTGCCTCTGCCTCTCCTGCGTCTCTGCCTCTGCCTCTGCCTGCGTCTCTGCCTCTGCCTCTCCTGCGTCTCTGCCTCTGCCTCTGCCTCTGCCTCTGCCTGCGTCTCTGCCTCTGCCTCTGCCTCTACCTCTGCCTCTGCCTATGCATGCGTCTCTGCCACCGCCTGCGCCACTGTCTCTGCCACCGCCTGCGTCTCTGCCACCGCCTGCGCCACTGCCTCTGCCTCTGCCAGCATCTCTGCCACCGCCTGCGCCACTGCCTCTGCCTCTGCCTCTGCCACCGCCTGCGCCACTGCCTCTGCCTCTGCCTCTGCCTCTGCCTCTGCCTCTGCCTGCGTCTCTGCCACCGCCTGCGACACTGACTCTGCCTCTGCCTCTGCCAGCGTCTCTGCCACCGCCTGCGCCACTGCCTCTGCCACTGCCTCTGCCTCTGCCTCTGCCTGCGTCTCTGCCTCTGCCTCTGCCTCTGCCTGTGCCTCTGCCTCTGCCTCCGCCTGCGTCTCTGCCTCTGCCTCTGCCTCTGCCTGCGTCTCTGCCTCTGCCTCTGTCTCTGCCAGCGTCTCTGTCACCGCCTGCGACACTGACTCTGCCTCCGCCTGCGTCTCTGCCTCTGCCTCTGCCTCTGCCTCTCCTGCGCCTCTGCCTCTGCCTCTGCCTCTGCCTCCGCCTGCGTCTCTGCCTCTGCCTGCGTCTCTGCCTCTGCCTCTGCCTGCGTCTCTGCCTCTGCCTCTGCCTCTGCCTCTGCCTCTGCCTCTGCCTCTGCCTCTGAACAAAGAACAAAGAACAAAGAAATGTACAGCACAGGAACAGGCCCTTCGGCCCTCCAAGCCCGTGCCGACCATACTGCCCGACTAAACTACAATCTTCTACACTTCCTGGGTCCGTATCCTTCTATTCCCATCCTATTCATATATTTGTCAAGATGCCCCTTAAATGTCCCTATCGTCCCTGCCTCCACTACCTCCTCCGGTAGTGAGTTCCAGGCACCCACTACCCTCTGCGTAAAAAACTTGCCTCGTACATCTACTCTAAACATTGCCCCTCTCACCTTAAACCTATGCCCCCTAGTAATTGACCCCTCTACCCTGGGGAAAAGCCTCTGACTATCCACTCTGTCAATGCCCCTCATAATTTTGTATACCTCTATCAGGTCGCCCCTCAACCTCCTTCGTTCCAGTGAGAACAAACCGAGTTTATTCAACCGCTCCTCATAGCTTATGCCCTCCATACCAGGCAACATTCTGGTAAATCTCTTCTGCACCCTCTCTAAAGCCTCCACATCCTTCTGGTAGTGTGGCGACCAGAATTGAACACTATACTCCAAGTGTGGGCTTACTAAGGTTCTATACAGCTGCAACATGACTTGCCAATTCTTATACTCCGCCTCTGCCACCGCCTGCGCCACTGCCTCTGCCTCTGCCTCTGCCTCTGCCTCTGCCTCTGCCTCCGCCTCTGCCACCGCCTGCGCCACTGCCTCTGCCTCTGCCTCTGCCTCTGCCTCTGCCTCTGCCTCCGCCTGCGTCTCTGCCTCTGCCTCCGCCTGCGTCTCTGCCTCTGCCTCTCACTGCGTCTCTGCCTCTGCCTCTGCCTCTGCCTGCGTCTCTGCCTCTGCCTCCGCCACTGCCTCTGCCTCTGCCTCTGCCTGCGTCTCTGTCTCTGTCTCTGTCTCTGCCTCTGCCTCTGCCTCTGCCTGCGCCGCTGCCTCTGCCTCTGCCTCAACCTCTGCCTCTGCCTCTGCCTGCGTCTCTGCCTCTGCCTCTGCCTCTGCCACCGCCTGCGCCACTGCCTCTGCCTCTGCCTCTACCTCTGCCTCTGCCTCTGCCTCTGCCACCGCCTGCGTCTCTGCCTCTGCCTCTCCTGCGTCTCTGCCTCTGCCTCTGCCTCTGCCTCTGCCTCTGCCTGCGTCTCTGCCTCTGCCTCTCCTGCGTCTCTGCCTCTGCCTCTGCCTCTGCCTCTGCCTGCGTCTCTGCCTCTGCCTCTGCCTCTACCTCTGCCTCTGCCTATGCATGCGTCTCTGCCACCGCCTGCGCCACTGTCTCTGCCACCGCCTGCGTCTCTGCCACCGCCTGCGCCACTGCCTCTGCCTTTGCCAGCGTCTCTGCCACCGCCTGCGTCTCTGCCTCTGCCTCTGCCTCTGCCTCTGCCACCGCCTGCGCCACTGCCTCTGCCACCGCCACTGCCTGCGCCACTGCCTCTGCCTCTGCCTCTGCCTCTGCCTCTGCCTGCGCCACCGCCTCTGCCTCTGCCAGCGTCTCTGCCTCTGCCTCTGCCTCTGCCTCTGCCTATGCATGCGTCTCTGCCTCTGCCAGCGTCTCTGCCACCGCCTGCGCCTCTGCCTCTGCCTCTGCCTCTGCCTCTGCCTCTGCCTGCGTCTCTGCCTCTGCCTGCGTCTCTGCCACCGCCTGCGCCACTGCCTCTGCCTCTGCCACCGCCTGCGCCAGTGCCTCTGCCTCTGCCTGCGTCTCTGCCACCGCCTCTGCCTTTACCTCTGCCTCTGCGTCTGCCTCTGCCTGCGTCTCTGCCTCTGCCTGCGTCTCTGCCTCTGCCTGCGTCTCTGCCTCTGCCTCTCCTGCGTCTCTGCCTCTGCCTCTGCCTGCGTCTCTGCCTCTGCCTCTCCTGCGTCTCTGCCTCTGCCTCTGCCTCTGCCTCTGCCTGCGTCTCTGCCTCTGCCTCTGCCTCTACCTCTGCCTCTGCCTATGCATGCGTCTCTGCCACCGCCTGCGCCACTGTCTCTGCCACCGCCTGCGTCTCTGCCACCGCCTGCGCCACTGCCTCTGCCTCTGCCAGCATCTCTGCCACCGCCTGCGCCACTGCCTCTGCCTCTGCCTCTGCCACCGCCTGCGCCACTGCCTCTGCCTCTGCCTCTGCCTCTGCCTCTGCCTCTGCCTGCGTCTCTGCCACCGCCTGCGACACTGACTCTGCCTCTGCCTCTGCCAGCGTCTCTGCCACCGCCTGCGCCACTGCCTCTGCCACTGCCTCTGCCTCTGCCTCTGCCTGCGTCTCTGCCTCTGCCTCTGCCTCTGCCTGTGCCTCTGCCTCTGCCTCCGCCTGCGTCTCTGCCTCTGCCTCTGCCTCTGCCTGCGTCTCTGCCTCTGCCTCTGTCTCTGCCAGCGTCTCTGTCACCGCCTGCGACACTGACTCTGCCTCCGCCTGCGTCTCTGCCTCTGCCTCTGCCTCTGCCTCTCCTGCGCCTCTGCCTCTGCCTCTGCCTCTGCCTCCGCCTGCGTCTCTGCCTCTGCCTGCGTCTCTGCCTCTGCCTCTGCCTGCGTCTCTGCCTCTGCCTCTGCCTCTGCCTGCGTCTCTGCCTCTGCCTCTGCCTCTGCCTGCGCCACTGCCTCTGCCTCTGCCTCTGCCAGCGTCTCTGCCACCGCCTCCGCCACTGCCTCTGCCTCTGCCAGCGTCTCTGCCACCGCCTGCGCCTCTGCCTCTACCTCTGCCTCTGCCACCGCCTGCGCCACTGCCTCTGCCTCTGCCTGCGTCTCTGCCACCGCCTGCGACACTGCCTCTGCCTCTGCCTCTGCCTCTGCCTCTCCTGCGCCTCTGCCTCTGCCTCTGCCTCTGCCTCCGCCTGCGTCTCTGCCTCTGCCTGCGTCTCTGCCTCTGCCTCTGCCTGCGTCTCTGCCTCTGCCTCTGCCTCTGCCTCTGCCTGCGTCTCTGCCTCTGCCTCTGCCTCTGCCTGCGTCTCTGCCTCTGCCTCTGCCTCTGCCTCTGCCTCCGCCTCTACCTCTGCCTCTGCCTCTGCCTCTGCCTGCGTCTCTGCCTCTGCCTCTGCCTCTGCCTCTGCCTGCGTCTCTGTCTCTGCCTCCGCCTGCGTCTCTGCCTCTGCCTGCGTCTCTGCCTCTGCCTCTGCCTCTGCCTGCGTCTCTGTCTCTGCCTGCGTCTCTGTCTCTGCCACCGCCTGCGAAACTGACTCTGCCTCTGCCTCTGCCTCTGCCTGCGCCACTGCCTGCGTCGCTGCCTGCGTCTCTGCCTCTGCCTCTGCCTCTGCCTGCGTCTCTGTCTCTGCCTGCGTCTCTGTCTCTGCCTCCGCCTGCGTCTCTGCCTCTGCCTCTGCCTCTGCCTCTGCCTGCGTCTCTGCCTCTGCCTCTGCCTCTGCCTCTCCTGCGCCTCTGCCTCTGCCTCTGCCTCTGCCTCCGCCTGCGTCTCTGCCTCTGCCTGCGTCTCTGCCTCTGCCTCTGCCTGCGTCTCTGCCTCTGCCTCTGCCTCTGCCTGCGTCTCTGCCTCTGCCTCTGCCTCTGCCTGCGCCACTGCCTCTGCCTCTGCCTCTGCCAGCGTCTCTGCCACCGCCTCCGCCACTGCCTCTGCCTCTGCCAGCGTCTCTGCCACCGCCTGCGCCTCTGCCTCTACCTCTGCCTCTGCCACCGCCTGCGCCACTGCCTCTGCCTCTGCCTGCGTCTCTGCCACCGCCTGCGACACTGCCTCTGCCTCTGCCTCTGCCTCTCCTGCGCCTCTGCCTCTGCCTCTGCCTCTGCCTCCGCCTGCGTCTCTGCCTCTGCCTGCGTCTCTGCCTCTGCCTCTGCCTGCGTCTCTGCCTCTGCCTCTGCCTCTGCCTCTGCCTGCGTCTCTGCCTCTGCCTCTGCCTCTGCCTGCGTCTCTGCCTCTGCCTCTGCCTCTGCCTCTGCCTCTGCCTCCGCCTCTACCTCTGCCTCTGCCTCTGCCTCTGCCTGCGTCTCTGCCTCTGCCTCTGCCTCTGCCTGAGTCTCTGTCTCTGCCTCCGCCTGCGTCTCTGCCTCTGCCTCTGCCTCTGCCTGCGTCTCTGCCTCTGCCTGCGTCTCTGCCTCTGTCTCTGCTTCTGCCTCTGCCTCTGCCTGCGTCTCTGCCTCTGCCTCTGCCTCTGCCTGCGTCTCTGTCTCTGCCTGCGTCTCTGTCTCTGCCACCGCCTGCGAAACTGACTCTGCCTCTGCCTCTGCCTCTGCCTGCGCCACTGCCTGCATCGCTGCCTGCGTCTCTGCCTCTGCCTCTGCCTCTGCCTGCGTCTCTGTCTCTGCCTGCGTCTCTGTCTCTGCCTCCGCCTGCGTCTCTGCCTCTGCCTCTGCCTCTGCCTCTGCCTGCGTCTCTGCCTCTGCCTCTGCCTCTGCCTGAGTCTCTTCCACCGCCTGCGCCACTGCCTCTGTCTCTGCCTCTGCCTGCGTCTCTGCCGCTGCCTCTGCCTGCGTCTCTGCCTCTGCCTCTCCTGCGTCTCTGCCTCTGCCTCTGCCTCTGCCTCTGCCTCTGCCTGAGTCTCTTCCACCGCCTGCGCCACTGCCTCCGTCTCTGCCTCTGCCTCTGCCTGCGTCTATGCCTCTGCCTCTGCCTCTGCCTGCGTCTCTGCCTCTGCCTCTGCCTCTGCCTGCGCCACTGCCTCTGCCTCTGCCTCTGCCAGCGTCTCTGCCACCGCCTCCGCCACTGCCTCTGCCTCTGCCAGCGTCTCTGCCACCGCCTGCGCCTCTGCCTCTACCTCTGCCTCTGCCACCGCCTGCGCCACTGCCTCTGCCTCTGCCTGCGTCTCTGCCACCGCCTGCGTCACTGCCTCTGCCTCTGCCTCTGCCTCTCCTGCGCCTCTGCCTCTGCCTCTGCCTCTGCCTCCGCCTGCGTCTCTGCCTCTGCCTGCGTCTCTGCCTCTGCCTCTGCCTGCGTCTCTGCCTCTGCCTCTGCCTCTGCCTCTGCCTGCGTCTCTGCCTCTGCCTCTGCCTGCGTCTCTGCCTCTGCCTCTGCCTCTGCCTCCGCCTCTACCTCTGCCTCTGCCTCTGCCTCTGCCTCTGCCTGCGTCTCTGCCTCTGCCTCTGCCTCTGCCTCTGCCTGCGTCTCTGCCTCTGCCTGCGTCTCTGCCTCTGTCTCTGCCTCTGCCTCTGCCTCTGCCTGCGTCTCTGCCTCTGTCTCTGCCTCTGCCTGCGTCTCTGTCTCTGCCTGCGTCTCTGTCTCTGCCACCGCCTGCGAAACTGACTCTGCCTCTGCCTCTGCCTCTGCCTGCGCCACTGCCTGCGTCGCTGCCTGCGTCTCTGCCTCTGCCTCTGCCTGCGTCTCTGTCTCTGCCTGCGTCTCTGTCTCTGCCTCCGCCTGCGTCTCTGCCTCTGCCTCTGCCTCTGCCTCTGCCTGCGTCTCTGCCTCTGCCTCTGCCTCTGCCTCTGCCTGAGTCTCTTCCACCGCCTGCGCCACTGCCTCTGTCTCTGCCTCTGCCTCTGCCTGCGTCTCTGCCTCTGCCTCTGCCTGCGTCTCTGCCTCTGCCTCTCCTGCGTCTTTGCCTCTGCCTCTGCCTCTGCCTCTGCCTCTGCCTGAGTCTCTTCCACCGCCTGCGCCACTGCCTCTGTCTCTGCCTCTGCCTCTGCCTGCGTCTCTGCCTCTGCCTCTGCCTCTGCCTCTGCCTGAGTCTCTTCCACCGCCTGCGCCACTGCCTCTGTCTCTGCCTCTGCCTCTGCCTGCGTCTCTGTCTCTGCCTGCGTCTCTGTCTCTGCCACCGCCTGCGAAACTGACTCTGCCTCTGCCTCTGCCTGCGCCACTGCCTGCGTCGCTGCCTGCGTCTCTGCCTCTGCCTCTGCATCTGCCTGCGCCGCTGCCTCAGCCTCTGCCTCTGCCTCTGCCTCTGCCTTAGTCTCTTCCACCGCCTGCGCCACTGCCTCTGTCTCTGCCTCTGCCTCTGCCTGCGTCTCTGCCTCTGCCTCTGTCTCTGCCTCTGCCTCTGCCTCTGCCTCTGCCTGCGTCTCTGCCTCTGCCTCTGCCTCTGCCTGCGTCTCTGCCTCTGCCTCTCCTGCGTCTCTGCCTCTGCCTCTGCCTCTGCCTCTGCCTCCGCCTGCGTCTCTGTCTCTGCCTCCGCCTGCGTCTCTGCCTCTGCCTCTGCCTCTGCCTGCGTCTCTGCCTCTGCCTCTGCCTCTGCCTCTGCCTGCGTCTCTGCCTCTGCCTCTGCCTCTGCCTGCGTCTCTGCCTCTGCCTCTGCCTGCGTCTCTGCCTCTGCCTCTGCCTCTGCCTGCGTCTCTGCCTCTGCCTCTGCCTCTGCCTCTGCATCTGCCTGCGCCACTGCCTCAGCCTCTGCCTCTGCCTCTGCCTCTGCCTCTGCCTGAGTCTCTGCCTCTGCCTCTGCCTGCGTCTCTGCCTCTGCCTGTCCTGCGTCTCTGCCTCTGCCTCTGCCTCTGCCTCTGCCTCTGCCTCTGCCTCTGCCTCAGCCTGCGTCTCTGCCTCTGCCTCCGCCTGCGTCTCTGTCTCTGCCTCCGCCTGCGTCTCTGCCTCTGCCTCTGCCTCTGCCTGCGTCTCTGCCTCTGCCTCTGCCTCTGCCTCTGCCTGCGTCTCTGCCTCTGCCTCTGCCTGCGTCTCTGTCTCTGCCTGCGTCTCTGTCTCTGCCTCCGCCTGCGTCTCTGCCTCTGCCTCTGCCTCTGCCTCTGCCTGCGTCTCTGCCTCTGCCTCTGCCTCTGCCTCTGCCTGAGTCTCTTCCACCGCCTGCGCCACTGCCTCTGTCTCTGCCTCTGCCTCTGCCTGCGTCTCTGCCTCTGCCTCTGCCTGCGTCTCTGCCTCTGCCTCTCCTGCGTCTCTGCCTCTGCCTCTGCCTCTGCCTCTGCCTCTGCCTGAGTCTCTTCCACCGCCTGCGCCACTGCCTCTGTCTCTGCCTCTGCCTCTGCCTGCGTCTCTGCCTCTGCCTCTGCCTCTGCCTCTGCCTCTGCCTGAGTCTCTTCCACCGCCTGCGCCACTGCCTCTGTCTCTGCCTCTGCCTCTGCCTGCGTCCCTGTCTCTGCCTGCGTCTCTGTCTCTGCCACCGCCTGCGAAACTGACTCTGCCTCTGCCTCTGCCTGCGCCACTGCCTGCGTCGCTGCCTGCGTCTCTGCCTCTGCCTCTGCATCTGCCTGCGCCGCTGCCTCAGCCTGCGTCTCTGCCTCTGCCTCTGCCTCTGCCTCTGCCATTGCCTTAGTCTCTTCCACCGCCTGCGCCACTGCCTCTGTCTCTGCCTCTGCCTCTGCCTGCGTCTCTGCCTCTGCCTCTGTCTCTGCCTCTGCCTCTGCCTCTGCCTCTGCCTGCGTCTCTGCCTCTGCCTCTGCCTCTGCCTGCGTCTCTGCCTCTGCCTCTGCCTGCGTCTCTGCCTCTGCCTCTCCTGCGTCTCTGCCTCTGCCTCTGCCTCTGCCTCTGCCTCCGCCTGCGTCTCTGTCTCTGCCTCCGCCTGCGTCTCTGCCTCTGCCTCTGCCTCTGCCTGCGTCTCTGCCTCTGCCTCTGCCTCTGCCTGCGTCTCTGCCTCTGCCTCTGCCTCTGCCTGCGTCTCTGCCTCTGCCTCTGCCTGCGTCTCTGCCTCTGCCTCTGCCTCTGCCTGCGTCTCTGCCTCTGCCTCTGCCTCTGCCTCTGCATCTGCCTGCGCCGCTGCCTCAGCCTCTGCCTCTGCCTCTGCCTCTGCCTCTGCCTGAGTCTCTGCCTCTGCCTCTGCCTGCGTCTCTGCCTCTGCCTGTCCTGCGTCTCTGCCTCTGCCTCTGCCTCTGCCTCTGCCTCTGCCTCTGCCTCCGCCTGCGTCTCTGCCTCGTCCTGCGTCTCTGTCTCTGCCTCCGCCTGCGTCTCTGCCTCTGCCTCTGCCTCTGCCTGCGTCTCTGCCTCTGCCTCTGCCTCTGCCTCTGCCTGCGTCTCTGCCTCTGCCTCTGCCTCTGCCTGCGTCTCTGCCTCTGCCTGCGTCTCTGCCTCCGCCTCCGCCTCCGCCTCCGCCTCCGCCTCCGCCTCCGCCTCTGCCTCTGCCTCTGCCTCTGCCTCTGCCTCTGCCTCTGAACAAAGAACAAAGAACAAAGAAATGTACAGCACAGGAACAGGCCCTTCGGCCCTCCAAGCCCGTGCCGACCATACTGCCCGACTAAACTACAATCTTCTACACTTCCTGGGTCCGTATCCTTCTATTCCCATCCTATTCATATATTTGTCAAGATGCCCCTTAAATGTCCCTATCGTCCCTGCCTCCACTACCTCCTCCGGTAGTGAGTTCCAGGCACCCACTACCCTCTGCGTAAAAAACTTGCCTCGTACATCTACTCTAAACATTGCCCCTCTCACCTTAAACCTATGCCCCCTAGTAATTGACCCCTCTACCCTGGGGAAAAGCCTCTGACTATCCACTCTGTCAATGCCCCTCATAATTTTGTATACCTCTATCAGGTCGCCCCTCAACCTCCTTCGTTCCAGTGAGAACAAACCGAGTTTATTCAACCGCTCCTCATAGCTTATGCCCTCCATACCAGGCAACATTCTGGTAAATCTCTTCTGCACCCTCTCTAAAGCCTCCACATCCTTCTG
>NC_092726.1:59962974-60042974 GCF_047496885.1 Scyliorhinus torazame
TCTGTCTCTGCCTCTGCCTCTGCCTGCGTCTCTGCCTCTGCCTCTGCCTCTGCCTCTGCCTGAGTCTCTTCCACCGCCTGCGCCACTGCCTCTGTCTCTGCCTCTGCCTCTGCCTGCGTCTCTGTCTCTGCCTGCGTCTCTGTCTCTGCCACCGCCTGCGAAACTGACTCTGCCTCTGCCTCTGCCTGCGCCACTGCCTGCGTCGCTGCCTGCGTCTCTGCCTCTGCCTCTGCATCTGCCTGCGCCGCTGCCTCAGCCTCTGCCTCTGCCTCTGCCTCTGCCTTAGTCTCTTCCACCGCCTGCGCCACTGCCTCTGTCTCTGCCTCTGCCTCTGCCTGCGTCTCTGCCTCTGCCTCTGTCTCTGCCTCTGCCTCTGCCTCTGCCTCTGCCTGCGTCTCTGCCTCTGCCTCTGCCTCTGCCTGCGTCTCTGCCTCTGCCTCTCCTGCGTCTCTGCCTCTGCCTCTGCCTCTGCCTCTGCCTCCGCCTGCGTCTCTGTCTCTGCCTCCGCCTGCGTCTCTGCCTCTGCCTCTGCCTCTGCCTGCGTCTCTGCCTCTGCCTCTGCCTCTGCCTCTGCCTGCGTCTCTGCCTCTGCCTCTGCCTCTGCCTGCGTCTCTGCCTCTGCCTCTGCCTGCGTCTCTGCCTCTGCCTCTGCCTCTGCCTGCGTCTCTGCCTCTGCCTCTGCCTCTGCCTCTGCATCTGCCTGCGCCACTGCCTCAGCCTCTGCCTCTGCCTCTGCCTCTGCCTCTGCCTGAGTCTCTGCCTCTGCCTCTGCCTGCGTCTCTGCCTCTGCCTGTCCTGCGTCTCTGCCTCTGCCTCTGCCTCTGCCTCTGCCTCTGCCTCTGCCTCTGCCTCAGCCTGCGTCTCTGCCTCTGCCTCCGCCTGCGTCTCTGTCTCTGCCTCCGCCTGCGTCTCTGCCTCTGCCTCTGCCTCTGCCTGCGTCTCTGCCTCTGCCTCTGCCTCTGCCTCTGCCTGCGTCTCTGCCTCTGCCTCTGCCTGCGTCTCTGTCTCTGCCTGCGTCTCTGTCTCTGCCTCCGCCTGCGTCTCTGCCTCTGCCTCTGCCTCTGCCTCTGCCTGCGTCTCTGCCTCTGCCTCTGCCTCTGCCTCTGCCTGAGTCTCTTCCACCGCCTGCGCCACTGCCTCTGTCTCTGCCTCTGCCTCTGCCTGCGTCTCTGCCTCTGCCTCTGCCTGCGTCTCTGCCTCTGCCTCTCCTGCGTCTCTGCCTCTGCCTCTGCCTCTGCCTCTGCCTCTGCCTGAGTCTCTTCCACCGCCTGCGCCACTGCCTCTGTCTCTGCCTCTGCCTCTGCCTGCGTCTCTGCCTCTGCCTCTGCCTCTGCCTCTGCCTCTGCCTGAGTCTCTTCCACCGCCTGCGCCACTGCCTCTGTCTCTGCCTCTGCCTCTGCCTGCGTCTCTGTCTCTGCCTGCGTCTCTGTCTCTGCCACCGCCTGCGAAACTGACTCTGCCTCTGCCTCTGCCTGCGCCACTGCCTGCGTCGCTGCCTGCGTCTCTGCCTCTGCCTCTGCATCTGCCTGCGCCGCTGCCTCAGCCTGCGTCTCTGCCTCTGCCTCTGCCTCTGCCTCTGCCTCTGCCATTGCCTTAGTCTCTTCCACCGCCTGCGCCACTGCCTCTGTCTCTGCCTCTGCCTCTGCCTGCGTCTCTGCCTCTGCCTCTGTCTCTGCCTCTGCCTCTGCCTCTGCCTCTGCCTGCGTCTCTGCCTCTGCCTCTGCCTCTGCCTGCGTCTCTGCCTCTGCCTCTGCCTGCGTCTCTGCCTCTGCCTCTCCTGCGTCTCTGCCTCTGCCTCTGCCTCTGCCTCTGCCTCCGCCTGCGTCTCTGTCTCTGCCTCCGCCTGCGTCTCTGCCTCTGCCTCTGCCTCTGCCTGCGTCTCTGCCTCTGCCTCTGCCTCTGCCTCTGCCTGCGTCTCTGCCTCTGCCTCTGCCTCTGCCTGCGTCTCTGCCTCTGCCTCTGCCTGCGTCTCTGCCTCTGCCTCTGCCTCTGCCTGCGTCTCTGCCTCTGCCTCTGCCTCTGCATCTGCCTGCGCCGCTGCCTCAGCCTCTGCCTCTGCCTCTGCCTCTGCCTCTGCCTGAGTCTCTGCCTCTGCCTCTGCCTGCGTCTCTGCCTCTGCCTGTCCTGCGTCTCTGCCTCTGCCTCTGCCTCTGCCTCTGCCTCTGCCTCTGCCTCCGCCTGCGTCTCTGCCTCGTCCTGCGTCTCTGTCTCTGCCTCCGCCTGCGTCTCTGCCTCTGCCTCTGCCTCTGCCTGCGTCTCTGCCTCTGCCTCTGCCTCTGCCTCTGCCTGCGTCTCTGCCTCTGCCTCTGCCTCTGCCTGCGTCTCTGCCTCTGCCTGCGTCTCTGCCTCCGCCTCCGCCTCCGCCTCCGCCTCCGCCTCCGCCTCCGCCTCCGCCTCTGCCTCTGCCTCTGCCTCTGCCTCTGCCTCTGCCTCTGAACAAAGAACAAAGAACAAAGAAATGTACAGCACAGGAACAGGCCCTTCGGCCCTCCAAGCCCGTGCCGACCATACTGCCCGACTAAACTACAATCTTCTACACTTCCTGGGTCCGTATCCTTCTATTCCCATCCTATTCATATATTTGTCAAGATGCCCCTTAAATGTCCCTATCGTCCCTGCTTCCACTACCTCCTCCGGTAGTGAGTTCCAGGCACCCACTACCCTCTGCGTAAAAAACTTGCCTCGTACATCTACTCTAAACATTGCCCCTCTCACCTTAAACCTATGCCCCCTAGTAATTGACCCCTCTACCCTGGGGAAAAGCCTCTGACTATCCACTCTGTCAATGCCCCTCATAATTTTGTATACCTCTATCAGGTCGCCCCTCAACCTCCTTCGTTCCAGTGAGAACAAACCGAGTTTATTCAACCGCTCCTCATAGCTTATGCCCTCCATACCAGGCAACATTCTGGTAAATCTCTTCTGCACCCTCTCTAAAGCCTCCACATCCTTCTGGTAGTGTGGCGACCAGAATTGAACACTATACTCCAAGTGTGGCCTAACTAAGGTTCTATACAGCTGCAACATGACTTGCCAATTCTTATACTCCGCCTCTGCCACCGCCTGCGCCACTGCCTCTGCCTCTGCCTCTGCCTCTGCCTCTGCCTCCGCCTCTGCCACCGCCTGCGCCACTGCCTCTGCCTCTGCCTCTGCCTCTGCCTCTGCCTCTGCCTCCGCCTGCGTCTCTGCCTCTGCCTCCGCCTGCGTCTCTGCCTCTGCCTCTCACTGCGTCTCTGCCTCTGCCTCTGCCTCTGCCTGCGTCTCTGCCTCTGCCTCCGCCACTGCCTCTGCCTCTGCCTCTGCCTGCGTCTCTGTCTCTGTCTCTGTCTCTGCCTCTGCCTCTGCCTGCGCCGCTGCCTCTGCCTCTGCCTCAACCTCTGCCTCTGCCTCTGCCTGCGTCTCTGCCTCTGCCTCTGCCTCTGCCACCGCCTGCGCCACTGCCTCTGCCTCTGCCTCTACCTCTGCCTCTGCCTCTGCCTCTGCCACCGCCTGCGTCTCTGCCACCGCCTGCGTCTCTGCCTCCGCCTGCGCCACTGCCTCTGCGTCTGCCAGCGTCTCTGCCACCGCCTGCGCCACTGCCTCTGCGTCTGCCAGCGTCTCTGCCACCGCCTGCGTCTCTGCCACCGCCTGCGTCTCTGCCACCGCCTCTGACTCTGCCTCTGCCACCGCCTGCGCCACTGCCTCTGCCACCGCCTGCGCTTCTGCCTCTGCCAGCGTCTCTGCCACCGCCTGCGTCTCTGCCTCTGCCTGTGCCTGTGCCTGTGCCTCTGCCTCCGCCTGCGTCTCTGCCTTCGCCTGCGTCTCTGCCACCGCCTGCGTCTCTGCCTCTGCCTGTGCCTCTGCCTCTGCCTCTGCCTGCGTCTCTGCCACCGCCTGCGTCTCTGCCACCGCCTGCGCCACTGCCTCTGCCTGTGCCTCTGCCTCTGCCTCTGCCTCTGCCAGCGTCTCTGCCACCGCCTGCGCCACTGCCTCTGCCTCTGCCTCCGCCTGCTTCTCTGCCACCGCCTGCGCCACTGCCTCTGCCTCTGCCTCCGCCTGCGTCTCTGCCACCGCCTGCGCCACTGCCTCTGCCTCTGCCTGCGCCACTGCCTCTGCCTCTGCCTCTGCCAGCGTCTCTGCCACCGCCTGCGCCACTGCCTCTGCCTCTGCCTGCGCCACTGCCTCTGCCTCTGCCTCTGCCTCTGCCAGCGTCTCTGCCACCGCTGCGCCACTGCCTCTGCCTCTGCCTGTGCCTGTGCCTCCGCCTGCGTCTCTGCTTCTGCCTGCGCCACTGCCTCTGCCTCTGCCTGCGCCTCTGCCTCTGCCTCTGCCAGCGTCTCTGCCACCGCCTGCGCCACTGCCTCTGCCTCTGCCTGTGCCTGTGCCTCCGCCTGCGTCTCTGCTTCTGCCTGCGCCACTGCCTCTGCCTCTGCCTGCGCCTCTGCCTCTGCCTCTGCCAGCGACTCTGCCACCGCCTGCGCCACTGCTTCTGCCTCCGCCTGCGTCTCTGCCTCTGCCTGCGCCACTGCCTCTGCCTCTGCCTGCGCCACAGCCTCTGCCTCTGCCAGCGTCTCTGCCACCGCCTGCGCCACTGCCTCTGCCTGTGCCTCTGCCTCTGACTGTGCCTCTGCCTCTGCCTCTGCCTCTGCCAGCGTCTCTGCCACCGCCTGCGCCACTGCCTCTGCCTCTGCCAGCGTCTCTGCAACCGCCTGCGCCACTGCCTCTGCCTCTGCCTCTGCCTCTGGCTCTGCCTGCGCCTCTGCCTCTGCCTCTGCCAGCGTCTCTGCCACCGCCTGCGCCACTGCCTCTGCCTCTGGCTCTGCCTCTGGCTCTGCCTGCGCCTCTGCCTCTGCCTCTGCCAGCGTCTCTGCCACCGCCTGCGCCACTGCCTCTGCCTCTGCCTCTGCCTCTGCCAGCGTCTCTGCCACCGCCTGCGCCACTGCCTCTGCCTCTGCCTCTGCCTGCGTCTCTGCCACCGCCTGCGCCACTGCCTCTGCCTCTGCCTGCGTCTCTGCCACCGCCTGCACCTCTGCCTCTGCCTGCGTCTCTGCCACCGCCTGCGCCACTGCCTCTGCCTCTGCCAGCGTCTCTGCCACCGCCTTCGCCACTGCCTCTGCCTCTGCCTCTGCCAGCGTCTCTGCCACCGCCTGCGCCACTGCCTCTGCCTCTGCCAGCGTCTCTGCCACCGCCTGCGCCACTGCCTCTGCCTCTGCCTCTGCCACCGCCTGCGCCACTGCCTCTGCCTCTGCCAGCGTCTCTGCCACCGCCTGCGCCACTGCCTCTGCCTCTGCCTCTGCCTCTGCCACCGCCTGCGATACTGCCTCTGCCTCTGCCAGCGTCTCTGCCACCGCCTGCGCCACTGCCTCTGCCTCTGCCTCTGCCACCGCCTGCGCTACTGCCTCTGCCTCTGCCAGCGTCTCTGCCACCGCCTGCGCTACTGCCTCTGCCTCCGCCTGCGTCTCTGCCTCTGCCTGCGCCACTGCCTGCGTCGCTGCCTGCGTCTCTGCCTCTGCCTCTGCCTCTGCCTGCGTCTCTGTCTCTGCCTGCGTCTCTGTCTCTGCCTCCGCCTGCATCTCTGCCTCTGCCTCTGCCTCTGCCTCTGCCTGCGTCTCTGCCACCGCCTGCGACACTGACTCTGCCTCTGCCTCTGCCAGCGTCTCTGCCACCGCCTGCGCCACTGCCTCTGCCACTGCCTCTGCCTCTGCCTCTACCTGCGTCTCTGCCTCTGCCTCTGACTGCGTCTCTGCCTCTGCCTCTGCCTCTGCCTGTGCCTCTGCCTCTGCCTCCGCCTGCGTCTCTGCCTCTGCCTCTGCCTCTGCCTGCGTCTCTGCCTCTGCCTCTGTCTCTGCCAGCGTCTCTGCCACCGCCTGCGACACTGACTCTGCCTCTGCCTGCGTCTCTACCTCTGCCAGCGTTTCTGCCACCGCCTGCGCCACTGCCTCTGCCTCTGCCTCTGCCAGTGTCTCTGCCACCGCCTGCGCCACTGCCTCTGCCTCTGCCAGCATCTCTGCCACCGCCTGCGCCTCTGCCTCTGCCTCTGCCTCTGCCACCGCCTGCGCCTCTGCCTCTGCCTCTGCCTCCGCCTGCGTCTCTGCCTCTGCCTGCGTCTCTGCCTCTGCCTCTGCCTCTGCCTCTGCCTCTGCCTCTGCCTCTGCCTGCGTCTCTGCCTCTGCCTCTGCCTCTGCCTCGGCCTCTGCCTCTGCCTGCGTCTCTGCCTCTACCTCTGCCTCTGCCTCTGCCTGCGTCTCTGCCTCTGCCTCTGCCTCTGCCTGCGTCTCTGCCTCTGCCTGCGTCTCTGCCTCTGCCTCTGCCTCTGCCTCTGCCTCTGCCTGCGTCTCTGCCTCTGCCTGCGTCTCTGCCTCTGCCTCTGCCTGCGTCTCTGCCACCGCCTGCGTCTCTGTCTCTGCCTCCGCCTGCGTCTCTGCCTCTGCCTCTGCCTCTGCCTGCGTCTCTGCCTCTGCCTGCGTCTCTGCCTCCGCCTGCGTCTCTGTCTCTGCCTCCGCCTGCGTCTCTGCCTCTGCCTCTGCCTCTGCCTCTGCCTGCGTCTCTGCCTCTGCCTGCGTCTCTGCCTCTGCCTCTGCCTCTGCCTCTGCCTCTGCCTGAGTCTCTTCCACCGCCTGCGCCACTGCCTCTGTCTCAGCCTCTGCCTCTGCCTGCGTCTCTGCCTCTGCCTCTGCCTCTTCCTGCGTCTCTGTCTCTGCCTCTGCCTCTGCCTCTGCCTGCGTCTCTGTCTCTGCCTGCGTCTCTGTCTCTGCCACCGCCTGCGAAACTGACTCTGCCTCTGCCTCTGCCTCTGCCTGCGTCTCTGTCTCTGCCTGCGTCTCTGTCTCTGCCTCCGCCTGCGTCTCTGCCTCTGCCTCTGCCTCTGCCTCTGCCTGCGTCTCTGCCTCTGCCTGCGTCTCTGCCTCTGCCTCTGCCTCTGCATCTGCCTCTGCCTGAGTCTCTTCCACCGCCTGCGCCACTGCCTCTGTCTCTGCCCCTGCCTGCGTCTCTGCCTCTGCCTGCGTCTCTGCCTCTGCCTCTCCTGCGTATCTGCCTCTGCCTCTGCCTCCGCCTGCGTCTCTGCCTCTGCCTGCGTCTCTGTCTCTGCCTCTGCCTGCGTCTCTGCCTCTGCCTGCGTCTCTGCCTCTGCCTGCGTCTCTGTCTCTGCCTGCGTCTCTGCCTCTGCCTCTGCCTCTACCTCTGCCTGCGTCTCTGTCTCTGCCTCCGCCTGCGTCTCTGCCTCTGCCTGCATCTCTGTCTCTGCCTGCGTCTCTGCCTCGGCCTGCGTCTCTGCCTCTGCCTGCGTCTCTGTCTCTGCCTGCGTCTCTGCCTCCGCCTGCGTCTCTGCCTCTGCCTCTGCCTCTGCCTGCGTCTCTGCCTCTGCCTGCGTCTCTGCCTCTGCCTCTGCCTCTGCCTCTGCCTCTGCCAGCGTCTCTGCCACCGCCTGCGCCACTGCCTCTGCCTCTGCCTCTGCCAGCGTCTCTGCCACCGCCTGCGCCACTGCCTCTGCCTCTGCCAGCGTCTCTGCTACCGCCATGCGCCACTGCCTCTGCCTCTGCCACCGCCTGCGCCTCTGCCTCTACCTCTGCCTCTGCCTGCGTCTCTGCCTCTGCCTCTGCCTCCGCCTCTGCCTCTGCCACCACCTGCGTCTCTGCCCCTGCCTCTGCCACCGCCTGCGCCTCTGACTCTGCCACCGCCTGCGCCTCTGCCTCTACCTCTGCCTCTGCCTGCGTCTCTGCCTCTGCCTCTGCCTCCACCTCTGCCTCTGCCTCAGCCACCGCCTGCGTCTCTGCCCCTGCCTCTGCCACCGCCTGCGCCTCTGCCTCTGCCTCTGCCACCGCCTGCGCCTCTGCCTCTACCTCTGCCTCTGCCTGCGTCTCTGCCTCTGCCTCTGCCTCTGCCACCGCCTGCGTCTCTGCGTCTGCCTCTGCCTCTGCCTCTGCCTGCGTCTCTGCCTCCGCCTCTGCCTCTGCCTCTGCCACCGCCTGCGTCTCTGCCTCTGCCTCTGCCTCTGCCTGCGTCTCTGCCTCTGCCTCCGCCACTGCCTCTGCCTCTGCCTCTGCCTGCGTCTCTGTCTCTGTCTCTGCCTCTGCCTCTGCCTCTGCCTCTGCCTATGCATGCGTCTCTGCCTCTGTCTCTGCCTCTGCCTCTGCCTCTGCCTATGCATGCGTCTCTGCCTCTGCCTGCGCCGCTGCCTCTGCCTCTGCCTCTGCCTGCGTCTCTGTCTCTGCCTCTACCTCTGCCTGTGTCTCTGCCTCTGCCTCTGCCTCTGCCTCTACCTCTGCCTCTGCCTCTGCCTCTGCCTCTACCTCTGCCCCTGTCTGCGTCTCTGCCTCTGCCTCTGCCTCTGCATGCGTCTCTGCCTCTGCCTCTGCCTGCGTCTCTGCCTCTGCCTCTGCCTCTGCCTGCGTCTCTGTCTCTGTCTCTGTCTCTGCCTCTGCCTCTGCCTGCGCCGCTGCCTCTGCCTCTGCCTCTGTCTCTGCCTCTACCTCTGCCTGTGTCTCTGCCTCTGCCTCTGCCTGCGTCTCTGCCTCTACCTCTGCCTCTGCCTCTACCTCTGCCTCTGCCTCTGCCTGCGTCTCTGCCTCTGCCTCTGCCAGCGTCTCTGTCTCTGCCTCCGCCTGCGTCTCTGCCTCTGCCTCTGCCTCTGCCTGCGCCTCTGCCTCTGCCTCTGCCTGCGTCTCTGCCACCGGATGTGCCACTGCCTCTGCCTCTGCCACGTCTCTGCCACCGCCTGCGCCACTGCCTCTGCCACCGCCTCCGCCTGCGCCACTGTCTCTGCCTCTGCCACCGCCTGCGCCACTGCCTCTGCCAGCGTCTGTGCCACCGCCTGCGCCACTGCCTCTGCCTCTGCCAGCGTCTCTGTCTCTGCCTCTGCCTCTACCTCTGCCTCTGCCTCTGCCTCTGCCTGCGTCTCTGCCTCTGCCTGCGTCTTTGCCTCCGCCTGCGCCACTGCCTCTGCCTCTGCCAGCGTCTCTGCCACCGCCTGCGCCACTGCCTCTGCCTCTGCCTCTGCCACCGCCTGCGCCACTGCATCTGCCTCTGCCAGCGTCTCTGCCACCGCCTGCGCCACTGTCTCTGCCACCGCCTGCGCCACTGCCTCTGCCTCTGTCTCTGCCTCTGCCACCGCCTGCGCCACTGCATCTGCCTCTGCCAGCGTCTCTGCCACCGCCTGCGCCACTGCCACCGCCTCCGCCTGCGCTACTGCCTCTGCCTATGCCTCTGCCACCGCCTGCGCCACTGCCTCTGCCTCTGTCTCTGCCTCTGCCACCGCCTGCGTCTCTGCCTCTGCCTCTCCTGCGTCTCTGCCTCTGCCTCTGCCTCTGCCTGCATCTCTGCCTCTGCGTCTGCCTCTACCTCTGCCTCTGCCTATGCATGCGTCTCTGCCACCGCCTGCGCCACTGTCTCTGCCACCGCCTGCGTCTCTGCCACCGCCTGCGCCACTGCCTCTGCCTCTGCCACCGCCTGCGTCTCTGCCTCTGCCTCTGCCTCTGCCACCGCCTGCGCCACTGCCTCTGCCACCACCACCGCCTGCGCCACTGCCTCTGCCTCTGCCTCTGCCTCTGCCTCTGCCTCTGCCTCTGCCTATGCATGCGTCTCTGCCTCTGCCAGCGTCTCTGCCACCGCCTCTGCCAGCGTCTCTGCCACCGCCTGCGCCTCTGCCTCTGCCGCTGCCTCTGCCTCAGCCTCTGCCTCTGCCTCTGCCTGCGTCTCTGCCTCTGCCTGCGTCTCTGCCACCGCCTGCGCCACTGCCTCTGCCTCTGCCACCGCCTGCGCCACTGTCTCTGCCACCGCCTGCGTCTCTGCCACCGCCTGCGCCACTGCCTCTGCCTCTGCCAGCGTCTCTGCCTCTGCCTCTGCCTCTGCCTATGCATGCGTCTCTGCCTCTGCCAGCGTCTCTGCCACCACCTCTGCCAGCGTCTCTGCCACCGCCTGCGCCTCTGCCTCTGCCTCTGCCTCTGCCTCTGCCTCTGCCTCTGCTTCTGCCTCTGCCTCTGCATGCGTCTCTGCCTCTGCCTGCGTCTCTGCCACAGCCTGCGCCACTGCCTCTGCCTCTGCCACCGCCTGCGCCACTGCCTCTGCCTCTGCCTGCGTCTCTGCCACCGCCTCTGCCTCTACCTCTGCCTCTGCCTCTGCCCCTGCCTGCGTCTCTGCCTCTGCCTGCGTCTCTGCCTCTGCCTGTGTCTCTGCCTCTGCCTCTCCTGCGTCTCTGCCTCTGCCTCTGCCTCTGCCTCTGCCAGCGTCTCTGCCAGCGCCTGCGCCACTGTCTCTGCCACCGCCTGCGTCTCTGCCACCGCCTGCGCCACTGCCTCTGCCTCTGCCAGCGTCTCTGCCACCGCCTGCGCCACTGCCTCTGACTCTGCCTCTGCCACCGCCTGCGCCACTGCCTCTGCCAACGCCACCGCCTGCGCCACTGCCTCTGCCTCTGCCTCTGCCTCTGCCTCTGCCTGCGCCACCGCCTCTGCCTCTGCCTCTGCCTATGCATGCGTCTCTGCCACCGCCTGCGTCTCTGCCACCGCCTGCGCCACTGCCTCTGCCTCTGCCAGCGTCTCTGCCTCTGCCTCTGCCTCTGCCTATGCATGCGTCTCTGCCTCTGCCAGCGTCTCTGCCACCGCCTCTGCCAGCGTCTCTGCCACCGCCTGCGCCTCTGCCTCTGCCTCTGCCTCTGCCTGCGTCTCTGCCTCTGCCTGCGTCTCTGCCACCGCCTGCGCCACTGCCTCTGCCTCTGCCACCGCCTGCACCACTGCCTCTGCCTCTGCCTGCGTCTCTGCCACCGCCTCTGCCTCTACCTCTGCCTCTGCCTCTGCCCCTGCCTGTGTCTCTGCCTCTGCCTGCGTCTCTGCCTCTGCCTGCGTCTCTGCCTCTGCCTCTCCTGCGTCTCTGCCTCTGCCTCTGTCTCTGCCTCTGCCTGCGTCTCTGCCTCTGCCTCTCCTGCGTCTCTGCCTCTGCCTCTGCCTCTGCCTCTGCCTGCGTCTCTGCCTCTGCCTCTGCCTCTACCTCTGCCTCTGCCTATGCATGCGTCTCTGCCACCGCCTGCGCCACTGTCTCTGCCACCGCCTGCGTCTCTGCCACCGCCTGCGCCACTGCCTCTGCCTCTGCCAGCGTCTCTGCCACCGCCTGCGCCACTGCCTCTGCCTCTGCCTCTGCCACCGCCTGCGCCACTGCCTCTGCCACCGCCACCGCCTCTGCCTCTGCCTCTGCCTGCGTCTCTGCCACCGCCTGCGACACTGACTCTGCCTCTGCCTCTGCCAGCTTCTCTGCCACCGCCTGCGCCACTGCCTCTGCCACTGCCTCTGCCTCTGCCTCTGCCTTTGCCTGCGTCTCTGCCTCTGCCTCTGCCTCTGCCTGTGCCTCTGCCTCTGCCTCTGCCTCTGCCTGCGTCTCTGCCTCTGCCTCTGTCTCTGCCAGCGTCTCTGCCACCGCCTGCGACACTGACTCTGCCTCTGCCTGCGTCTCTACCTCTGCCTCTGCCTCTGCCAGCGTCTCTGCCACCGCCTGCGCCACTGCCTCTGCCTCTGCCAGCGTCTCTGCCACCGCCTCCGCCACTGCCTCTGCCTCTGCCTCTGCCAGCGTCTCTGCCACCGCCTCCGCCACTGCCTCTACATCTGCCTCTGCCAGCGTCTCTGCCACCGCCTGCGCCACTGCCTCTGCCTGCGTCTCTGCCACCGCCTGCGACACTGCCTCTGCCTCTGCCTCTGCCTCCGCCTGCGTCTCTGCCTCTACCTGCGTCTCTGCCTCTGCCTGCGTCTCTGCCTCTGCCTCTGCCTCTGCCTCTGCCTCTGCCTGCGTCTCTGCCTCTGCCTCTGCCTCTGCCTGCGTCTCTGCCTCTGCCTCTGCCTGCGTCTCTGCCTCTGCCTCTGCCTCTGCCTTTCCTGCGTCTCTGTCTCTGCCTCCGCCTGCGTCTCTGCCTCTGCCTCTGCCTGCGTCTCTGCCTCTGCCTGCGTCTCTGCCTCTGCCTCTGCCTCTGCCTGCGTCTCTGTCTCTGCCTCTGCCTCTGCCTCTGCCTGCGTCTCTGCCTCTGCCTCTGCCTCTGCCTGCGTCTCTATCTCTGCCTGTGTCTCTGTCTCTGCCACCGCCTGCGAAACTGACTCTGCCTCTGCCTCTGCCTCTGCCTGCGCCACTGCCTGCGTCGCTGCCTGCGTCTCTGCCTCTGCCTCTGCTTCTGCCTGCGTCTCTGTCTCTGCCTGCGTCTCTGTCTCTGCCTCCGCCTGCGTCTCTGCCTCTGCCTCTGCCTCTGCCTCTGCCTGCGTCTCTGCCTCTGCCTCTGCCTCTGCCTGAGTCTCTTCCACCGCCTGCGCCACTGCCTCTGTCTCTGCCTCTGCCTCTGCCTGCGTCTCTGCCTCTGCCTCTGCCTGCGTCTCTGCCTCTGCCTCTCCTGCGTCTCTGCCTCTGCCTCTGCCTCTGCCTCTGCCTCTGCCTGAGTCTCTTCCAACGCCTGCGCCACTGCCTCTGTCTCTGCCTCTGCCTCTGCCTGCGTCTCTGCCTCTGCCTCTGCCTGCGTCTCTGCCTCTGCCTCTGCCTGCGTCTCTGCCACCGCCTGCGCCACTGCCTCTGCCTCTGCCTCTGCCTCTGCCTGCGTCTCTGCCACCGCCTGCGCCACTGCCTCTGCCTCTGCCTCTGCCTGCGTCTCTGCCACCGCCTGCGCCTCTGCCTCTGCCTCTGCCAGCGTCTCTGCCACCGCCTGCGCCACTGCCTCTGCCTCTGCCTCTGCCAGCGTCTCTGCCACCGCCTGCGCCACTGCCTCTGCCTCTGCCTCTGCCACCGCCTGCGCCACTGCCTCTGCCTCTGCCAGCGTCTCTGCCACCGCCTGCGCCACTGCCTCTGCCTCTGCCAGCGTCTCTGCCACCGCCTGCGCCACTGCCTCTGCCTCTGCCTCTGCCTCTGCCACCGCCTGCGCTACTGCCTCTGCCTCTGCCAGCGTCTCTGCCACCGCCTGCGCCACTGCCTCTGCCTCTGCCAGCGTCTCTGCCACCGCCTGCGCTACTGCCTCTGCCTCCGCCTGCGTCTCTGCCTCTGCCTGCGCCACTGCCTGCGTCGCTGCCTGCGTCTCTGCCTCTGCCTCTGCCTCTGCCTGCGTCTCTGTCTCTGCCTGCGTCTCTGTCTCTGCCTCCGCCTGCGTCTCTGCCTCTGCCTCTGCCTCTGCCTCTGCCTGCGTCTCTGCCACCGCCTGCGACACTGACTCTGCCTCTGCCTCTGCCAGCGTCTCTGCCACCGCCTGCGCCTCTGCCTCTTCCACTTCCTCTGCCTCTGCCTCTGCCTGCGTCTCTGCCTCTGCCTCTGACTGCGTCTCTGCCTCTGCCTCTGCCTCTGCCTGTGCCTCTGCCTCTGCCTCCGCCTGCGTCTCTGCCTCTGCCTCTGCCTCTGCCTGCGTCTCTGCCTCTGCCTCTGTCTCTGCCAGCGTCTCTGCCACCGCCTGCGACACTGACTCTGCCTCTGCCTGCGTCTCTACCTCTGCCTCTGCCAGCGTTTCTGCCACCGCCTGCGCCACTGCCTCTGCCTCTGCCTCTGCCAGCGTCTCTGCCACCGCCTGCGCCACTGCCTCTGCCTCTGCCAGCGTCTCTGCCACCGCCTGCGCCTCTGCCTCTGCCTCTGCCTCTTCCACCGCCTGCGCCTCTGCCTCTGCCTCTGCCTCTGCCTCCGCCTGCGTCTCTGCCTCTGCCTGCGTCTCTGCCTCTGCCTCTGCCTCTGCCTGCGTCTCTGCCTCTGCCTCTGCCTCTGCCTCTGCCTCTGCCTGCGTCTCTGCCTCTACCTCTGCCTCTGCCTCTGCCTGCGTCTCTGCCTCTGCCTCTGCCTCTGCCTGCGTCTCTGCCTCTGCCTGCGTCTCTGCCTCTGCCTCTGCCTCTGCCAGCGTCTCTGCCACCGCCTGCGCCACTGCCTCTGCCTCTGCCTCTGCCAGCGTCTCTGCCACCGCCTGCGCCACTGCCTCTGCCTCTGCCTCTGCCACCGCCTGCGCCACTGCCTCTGCCTCTGCCAGCGTCTCTGCCACCGCCTGCGCCACTGCCTCTGCCTCTGCCAGCGTCTCTGCCACCGCCTGCGCCACTGCCTCTGCCTCTGCCTCTGCCTCTGCCACCGCCTGCGCTACTGCCTCTGCCTCTGCCAGCGTCTCTGCCACCGCCTGCGCCACTGCCTCTGCCTCTGCCAGCGTCTCTGCCACCGCCTGCGCTACTGCCTCTGCCTCCGCCTGCGTCTCTGCCTCTGCCTGCGCCACTGCCTGCGTCGCTGCCTGCGTCTCTGCCTCTGCCTCTGCCTCTGCCTGCGTCTCTGTCTCTGCCTGCGTCTCTGTCTCTGCCTCCGCCTGCGTCTCTGCCTCTGCCTCTGCCTCTGCCTCTGCCTGCGTCTCTGCCACCGCCTGCGACACTGACTCTGCCTCTGCCTCTGCCAGCGTCTCTGCCACCGCCTGCGCCTCTGCCTCTTCCACTTCCTCTGCCTCTGCCTCTGCCTGCGTCTCTGCCTCTGCCTCTGACTGCGTCTCTGCCTCTGCCTCTGCCTCTGCCTGTGCCTCTGCCTCTGCCTCCGCCTGCGTCTCTGCCTCTGCCTCTGCCTCTGCCTGCGTCTCTGCCTCTGCCTCTGTCTCTGCCAGCGTCTCTGCCACCGCCTGCGACACTGACTCTGCCTCTGCCTGCGTCTCTACCTCTGCCTCTGCCAGCGTTTCTGCCACCGCCTGCGCCACTGCCTCTGCCTCTGCCTCTGCCAGCGTCTCTGCCACCGCCTGCGCCACTGCCTCTGCCTCTGCCAGCGTCTCTGCCACCGCCTGCGCCTCTGCCTCTGCCTCTGCCTCTTCCACCGCCTGCGCCTCTGCCTCTGCCTCTGCCTCTGCCTCCGCCTGCGTCTCTGCCTCTGCCTGCGTCTCTGCCTCTGCCTCTGCCTCTGCCTGCGTCTCTGCCTCTGCCTCTGCCTCTGCCTCTGCCTCTGCCTGCGTCTCTGCCTCTACCTCTGCCTCTGCCTCTGCCTGCGTCTCTGCCTCTGCCTCTGCCTCTGCCTGCGTCTCTGCCTCTGCCTGCGTCTCTGCCTCTGCCTCTGCCTCTGCCTGCGTCTCTGCCTCTGCCTGCGTCTCTGCCTCTGCCTCTGCCTCTGCCTCTGCCTGCGTCTCTGCCTCTGCCTGCGTCTCTGCCTCCGCCTGCGTCTCTGTCTCTGCCTCCGCCTGCGTCTCTGCCTCTGCCTCTGCCTCTGCCTGCGTCTCTGCCTCTGCCTGCGTCTCTGCCTCTGCCTCTGCCTCTGCCTCTGCCTGAGTCTCTTCCACCGCCTGCGCCACTGCCTCTGTCTCTGCCTCTGCCTCTGCCTGCGTCTCTGCCTCTGCCTCTGCCTCTGCCTGCGTCTCTGTCTCTGCCTCTGCCTCTGCCTCTGCCTCTGCCTGCGTCTCTGTCTCTGCCTGCGTCTCTGTCTCTGCCACCGCCCGCGAAACTGACTCTGCCTCTGCCTCTGCCTCTGCCTGCGTCTCTGTCTCTGCCTGCGTCTCTGTCTCTGCTTCCGCCTGCGTCTCTGCCTCTGCCTCTGCCTCTGCCTGCGTCTCTGCCTCTGCCTACGTCTCTGCCTCTGCCTCTGCCTCTGCATCTGCCTCTGCCTGAGTCTCTTCCACCGCCTGCGCCACTGCCTCTGTCTCTGCCTCTGCCTCTGCCTGCGTCTCTGCCTCTGCCTCTGCCTGCGTCTCTGCCTCTGCCTCTCCTGCGTATCTGCCTCTGCCTCTGCCTCTGCCTCCGCCTGCGTCTCTGCCTCTGCCTGCGTCTCTGTCTCTGCCTCTGCCTGCGTCTCTGCCTCTGCCTGCGTCTCTGCCTCTGCCTGCGTCTCTGTCTCTGCCTGCGTCTCTGCCTCTGCCTCTGCCTCTGCCTCTACCTCTACCTCTGCCTGCGTCTCTGTCTCTCCCTCCGCCTGCGTCTCTGCCTCTGCCTGCGTCTCTGTCTCTGCCTGCGTCTCTGCCTCGGCCTGCGTCTCTGCCTCTGCCTGCGTCTCTGTCTCTGCCTGCGTCTCTGCCTCCGCCTGCGTCTCTGCCTCTGCCTCTGCCTGCGTCTCTGCCTCTGCCTGCGTCTCTGCCTCTGCCTCTGCCTCTGCCAGCGTCTCTGCCACCGCCTGCGCCACTGCCTCTGCCTCTGCCTCTGCCAGCGTCTCTGCCACCGCCTGCGCCACTGCCTCTGCCTCTGCCAGCGTCTCTGCCACCGCCATGCGCCACTGCCTCTGCCTCTGCCACCGCCTGCGCCTCTGCCTCTACCTCTGCCTCTGCCTGCGTCTCTGCCTCTGCCTCTGCCTCCGCCTCTGCCTCTGCCTCTGCCACCGCCTGCGTCTCTGCCCCTGCCTCTGCCACCGCCTGCGCCTCTGCCTCTGCCTCTGCCACCGCCTGCGCCTCTGCCTCTACCTCTGCCTCTGCCTGCGTCTCTGCCTCTGCCTCTGCCTCCGCCTCTGCCTCTGCCTCTGCCACCGCCTGCGTCTCTGCCCCTGCCTCTGCCACCGCCTGCGCCTCTGCCTCTGCCTCTGCCACCGCCTGCGCCTCTGCCTCTACCTCTGCCTCTGCCTGCGTCTCTGCCTCTGCCTCTGCCTCCGCCACTGCCTCTGCCTCTGCCTCTGCCTGCGTCTCTGTCTCTGTCTCTGTCTCTGCCTCTGCCTCTGCCTGCGTCTCTGCCTCTGACTGCGCCGCTGCCTCTGCCTCTGCCTCTGCCTGCGTCTCTGTCTCTGCCTCTGTCTCTGCCAGCGTCTCTGCCACCGCCTGCGACACTGACTCTGCCTCTGCCTGCGTCTCTACCTCTGCCTCTGCCAGCGTTTCTGCCACCGCCTGCGCCACTGCCTCTGCCTCTGCCTCTGCCAGCGTCTCTGCCACCGCCTGCGCCACTGCCTCTGCCTCTGCCAGCGTCTCTGCCACCGCCTGCGCCTCTGCCTCTGCCTCTGCCTCTTCCACCGCCTGCGCCTCTGCCTCTGCCTCTGCCTCTGCCTCCGCCTGCGTCTCTGCCTCTGCCTGCGTCTCTGCCTCTGCCTCTGCCTCTGCCTGCGTCTCTGCCTCTGCCTCTGCCTCTGCCTCTGCCTCTGCCTGCGTCTCTGCCTCTACCTCTGCCTCTGCCTCTGCCTGCGTCTCTGCCTCTGCCTCTGCCTCTGCCTGCGTCTCTGCCTCTGCCTGCGTCTCTGCCTCTGCCTCTGCCTCTGCCTGCGTCTCTGCCTCTGCCTGCGTCTCTGCCTCTGCCTCTGCCTCTGCCTCTGCCTGCGTCTCTGCCTCTGCCTGCGTCTCTGCCTCCGCCTGCGTCTCTGTCTCTGCCTCCGCCTGCGTCTCTGCCTCTGCCTCTGCCTCTGCCTGCGTCTCTGCCTCTGCCTGCGTCTCTGCCTCTGCCTCTGCCTCTGCCTCTGCCTGAGTCTCTTCCACCGCCTGCGCCACTGCCTCTGTCTCTGCCTCTGCCTCTGCCTGCGTCTCTGCCTCTGCCTCTGCCTCTGCCTGCGTCTCTGTCTCTGCCTCTGCCTCTGCCTCTGCCTCTGCCTGCGTCTCTGTCTCTGCCTGCGTCTCTGTCTCTGCCACCGCCCGCGAAACTGACTCTGCCTCTGCCTCTGCCTCTGCCTGCGTCTCTGTCTCTGCCTGCGTCTCTGTCTCTGCTTCCGCCTGCGTCTCTGCCTCTGCCTCTGCCTCTGCCTGCGTCTCTGCCTCTGCCTACGTCTCTGCCTCTGCCTCTGCCTCTGCATCTGCCTCTGCCTGAGTCTCTTCCACCGCCTGCGCCACTGCCTCTGTCTCTGCCTCTGCCTCTGCCTGCGTCTCTGCCTCTGCCTCTGCCTGCGTCTCTGCCTCTGCCTCTCCTGCGTATCTGCCTCTGCCTCTGCCTCTGCCTCCGCCTGCGTCTCTGCCTCTGCCTGCGTCTCTGTCTCTGCCTCTGCCTGCGTCTCTGCCTCTGCCTGCGTCTCTGCCTCTGCCTGCGTCTCTGTCTCTGCCTGCGTCTCTGCCTCTGCCTCTGCCTCTGCCTCTACCTCTACCTCTGCCTGCGTCTCTGTCTCTCCCTCCGCCTGCGTCTCTGCCTCTGCCTGCGTCTCTGTCTCTGCCTGCGTCTCTGCCTCGGCCTGCGTCTCTGCCTCTGCCTGCGTCTCTGTCTCTGCCTGCGTCTCTGCCTCCGCCTGCGTCTCTGCCTCTGCCTCTGCCTGCGTCTCTGCCTCTGCCTGCGTCTCTGCCTCTGCCTCTGCCTCTGCCAGCGTCTCTGCCACCGCCTGCGCCACTGCCTCTGCCTCTGCCTCTGCCAGCGTCTCTGCCACCGCCTGCGCCACTGCCTCTGCCTCTGCCAGCGTCTCTGCCACCGCCATGCGCCACTGCCTCTGCCTCTGCCACCGCCTGCGCCTCTGCCTCTACCTCTGCCTCTGCCTGCGTCTCTGCCTCTGCCTCTGCCTCCGCCTCTGCCTCTGCCTCTGCCACCGCCTGCGTCTCTGCCCCTGCCTCTGCCACCGCCTGCGCCTCTGCCTCTGCCTCTGCCACCGCCTGCGCCTCTGCCTCTACCTCTGCCTCTGCCTGCGTCTCTGCCTCTGCCTCTGCCTCCGCCTCTGCCTCTGCCTCTGCCACCGCCTGCGTCTCTGCCCCTGCCTCTGCCACCGCCTGCGCCTCTGCCTCTGCCTCTGCCACCGCCTGCGCCTCTGCCTCTACCTCTGCCTCTGCCTGCGTCTCTGCCTCTGCCTCTGCCTCCGCCACTGCCTCTGCCTCTGCCTCTGCCTGCGTCTCTGTCTCTGTCTCTGTCTCTGCCTCTGCCTCTGCCTGCGTCTCTGCCTCTGACTGCGCCGCTGCCTCTGCCTCTGCCTCTGCCTGCGTCTCTGTCTCTGTCTCTGCCTCTACCTCTGCCTGTGTCTCTGCCTCTGCCTCTGCCTGCGTCTCTGCCTCTACCTCTGCCTCTACCTCTACCTCTGCCTCTGCCTCTGCCTCTGCCTCTACCTCTGCCTCTGTCTGCGTCTCTGCCTCTGCCTCTGCCTCTGCATGCGTCTCTGCCTCTGCCTCTGCCTGCGTCTCTGCCTCTGCCTCTGCCTGCGTCTCTGTCTCTGTCTCTGTCTCTGTCTCTGTCTCTGCCTCTGCCTCTGCCTGCGCCGCTGCCTCTGCCTCTGTCTCTGCCTCTACCTCTGCCTGTGTCTCTGCCTCTGCCTCTGCCTGCGTCTCTGCCTCTCCCTCTGCCTCTGCCTCTACCTCTGCCTCTGCCTCTGCCTGCGTCTCTGCCTCTGCCTCTGCCAGCGTCTCTGTCTCTGCCTCCGCCTGCGTCTCTGCCTCTGCCTCTGCCTCTGTCTGCGCCTCTGCCTCTGCCTCTGCCTGCGTCTCTGCCACCGGATGTGCCACTGCCTCTGCCTCTGCCACGTCTCTGCCACCGCCTGCGCCACTGCCTCTGCCACCGCCTCCGCCTGCGCCACTGTCTCTGCCTCTGCCACCGCCTGCGCCACTGCCTCTGCCAGCGTCTGTGCCACCGCCTGCTCCACTGCCTCTGCCTCTGCCAGCGTCTCTGTCTCTGCCTCTGCCTCTACCTCTGCCTCTGCCTCTGCCTCTGCCTGCGTCTCTGCCTCTGCCTGCGTCTCTGCCTCCGCCTGCGCCACTGCCTCTGCCTCTGCCAGCGTCTCTGCCACCGCCTGCGCCACTGCCTCTGCCTCTTCCTCTGCCTCTGCCACCGCCTGCGCCACTGCATCTGCCTCTGCCAGCGTCTCTGCCACCGCCTGCGCCACTGTCTCTGCCACCGCCTGCGCCACTGCCTCTGCCTCTGTCTCTGCCTCTGCCACCGCCTGCGCCACTGCATCTGCCTCTGCCAGCGTCTCTTCCACCGCCTGCGCCACTGCCACCGCCTCCGCCTGCGCCACTGCCTCTGCCTCTGCCTCTGCCACCGCCTGCGCCACTGCCTCTGCCTCTGTCTCTGCCTCTGCCACCGCCTGCGTCTCTGCCTCTGCCTCTCCTGCGTCTCTGCCTCTGCCTCTGCCTCTGCCTGCATCTCTGCCTCTGCCTCTGCCTCTACCTCTGCCTCTGCCTATGCATGCGTCTCTGCCACCGCCTGCGCCACTGTCTCTGCCACCGCCTGCGTCTCTGCCACCGCCTGCGCCACTGCCTCTGCCTCTGCCACCGCCTGCGTCTCTGCCTCTGCCTCTGCCTCTGCCACCGCCTGCGCCACTGCCTCTGCCACCGCCACCGCCTGCGCCACTGCCTCTGCCTCTGCCTCTGCCTCTGCCTCTGCCTCTGCCTATGCATGCGTCTCTGCCTCTGCCAGCGTCTCTGCCACCGCCTCTGCCAGCGTCTCTGCCACCGCCTGCGCCACAGCCTCTTCCTCTGCCACCGCCTGCGCCACTGCCTCTGCCTCTGCCTGCGTCTCTGCCACCGCCTCTGCCTCTACCTCTGCCTCTGCCTCTGCCTCTGCCTGCGTCTCTGCCTCTGCCTGTGTCTCTGCCTCTGCCTCTCCTGCGTCTCTGCCTCTGCCTCTGCCTCTGCCTCTGCCAGCGTCTCTGCCACCGCCTGCGCCACTGTCTCTGCCACCGCCTGCGTCTCTGCCACCGCCTGCGCCACTGCCTCTGCCTCTGCCAGCGTCTCTGCCACCGCCTGCGCCACTGCCTCTGCCTCTGCCTCTGCCACCGCCTGCGCCACTGCCTCTGCCAACGCCACCGCCTGCGCCACTGCCTCTGCCTCTGCCTCTGCCTCTGCCTCTGCCTCTGCCTGCGCCACCGCCTCTGCCTCTGCCTCTGCCTATGCATGCGTCTCTGCCACCGCCTGCGCCACTGCCTCTGCCACTGCCTCTGCCTCTGCCTCTGCCTGCGTCTCTGCCTCTGCCTCTGCCTGTGCCTCTGCCTCTGCCTCCGCCTGCGTCTCTGCCTCTGCCTCTGCCTCTGCCTGCGTCTCTGCCTCTGCCTCTGTCTCTGCCAGCATCTCTGCCACCGCCTGCGACACTGACTCTGCCTCTGCCTGTGTCTCTACCTCTGCCTCTGCCTCTGCCAGCGTCTCTGCCACCGCCTGCGCCACTGCCTCTGCCTCTGCCAGCGTCTCTGCCACCGCCTCCGCCACTGCCTCTGCCTCTGCCTCTGCCAGCGTCTCTGCCACCGCCTCCGCCACTGCCTCTACCTCTGCCTCTGCCTCTGCCAGCGTCTCTGCCACCGCCTGCGCCACTGCCTCTGCCTCTGCCTGCGTCTCTGCCACCGCCTGCGACACTGCCTCTGCCTCTGCCTCTGCCTCCGCCTGCGTCTCTGCCTCAGCCTGCGTCTCTGCCTCTGCCTGCGTCTCTGCCTCTGCCTCTGCCTCTGCCTCTGCCTCTGCCTCTGCCTGCGTCTCTGCCTCTGCCTCTGCCTGCGTCTCTGCCTCTGCCTCTGCCTCTGCCTCTACCTCTGCCTGTGTCTCTGCCTCTGCCTCTGCCTGCGTCTCTGCCTCTCCCTCTGCCTCTGCCTCTACCTCTGCCTCTGCCTCTGCCTGCGTCTCTGCCTCTGCCTCTGCCAGCGTCTCTGTCTCTGCCTCCGCCTGCGTCTCTGCCTCTGCCTCTGCCTCTGTCTGCGCCTCTGCCTCTGCCTCTGCCTGCGTCTCTGCCACCGGATGTGCCACTGCCTCTGCCTCTGCCACGTCTCTGCCACCGCCTGCGCCACTGCCTCTGCCACCGCCTCCGCCTCCGCCACTGTCTCTGCCTCTGCCACCGCCTGCGCCACTGCCTCTGCCAGCGTTTGTGCCACCGCCTGCGCCACTGCCTCTGCCTCTGCCAGCGTCTCTGTCTCTGCCTCTGCCTCTACCTCTGCCTCTGCCTCTGCCTCTGCCTGCGTCTCTGCCTCTGCCTGCGTCTCTGCCTCCGCCTGCGCCACTGCCTCTGCCTCTGCCAGCGTATCTGCCACCGCCTGCGCCACTGCCTCTGCCTCTGCCTCTGACTCTGCCACCGCCTGCGCCACTGCATCTGCCTCTGCCAGCGTCTCTGCCACCGCCTGCGCCACTGTCTCTGCCACCGCCTGCGCCACTGCCTCTGCCTCTGTCTCTGCCTCTGCCACCGCCTGCGTCCCTGCATCTGCCTCTGCCAGCGTCTCTGCCACCGCCTGCGCCACTGCCAACGCCTCCGCCTGCGCCACTGCCTCTGCCTCTGCCACCGCCTGCGCCACTGCCTCTGCCTCTGTCTCTGCCTCTGCCACCGCCTGCGTCTCTGCCTCTGCCTCTCCTGCGTCTCTGCCTCTGCCTCTGCCTCTGCCTCTGCCTGCATCTCTGCCTCTGCCTCTGCCTCTACCTCTGCCTCTGCCTATGCATGCGTCTCTGCCACCGCCTGCGCCACTGTCTCTGCCACCGCCTGCGTCTCTGCCACCGCCTGCGCCACTGCCTCTGCCTCTGCCACCGCCTGCGTCTCTGCCTCTGCCTCTGCCACCGCCTGCGCCACTGCCTCTGCCACCGCCACCACCTGCGCCACTGCCTCTGCCTCTGCCTCTGCCTCTGCCTCTGCCTTTTCCTCTGCCTCTGCCTCTGCGTCTGCCTCTGCCTATGCATGCGTCTCTGCCTCTGCCAGCGTCTCTGCCACCGCCTGCGCCACTGTCTCTGCTACCGCCTGCGCCACTGCCTCTGCCTCTGTCTCTGCCTCTGCCACCGCCTGCGCCTCTGCCTCTGCCTCTGCCTGCATCTCTGCCTCTGCCTCTGCCTCTA
The DNA here is from genome assembly GCF_047496885.1 of Scyliorhinus torazame. NCBI lineage: Eukaryota > Metazoa > Chordata > Chondrichthyes > Carcharhiniformes > Scyliorhinidae > Scyliorhinus > Scyliorhinus torazame. The sequence continues at coordinate 59,985,494 of NC_092726.1, forward strand.
CCTCTGCCTCTGCCTATGCATGCGTCTCTGCCACCGCCTGCGCCACTGTCTCTGCCACCGCCTGCGTCTCTGCCACCACCTGCGCCACTGCCTCTGCCTCTGCCACCGCCTGCGTCTCTGCCTCTGCCTCTGCCTCTGCCACCGCCTGCGCCACTGCCTCTGCCACCGCCACCGCCTGCGCCACTGCCTCTGCCTCTGCCTCTGCCTCTGCCTCTGCCTCTGCCTATGCATGCGTCTCTGCCTCTGCCAGCGTCTCTGCCACCGCCTCTGCCAGCGTCTCTGCCACCGCCTGCGCCTCTGCCTCTGCCGCTGCCTCTGCCTCTGCCTCTGCCTCTGCCTGCGTCTCTGCCTCTGCCAGCGTCTCTGCCACCGCCTGCGCCACTGCCTCTGCCTCTGCCACCGCCTGCGCCACTGTCTCTGCCACCGCCTGCGTCTCTGCCACCGCCTGCGCCACTGCCTCTGCCTCTGCCAGCGTCTCTGCCTCTGCCTCTGCCTCTGCCTCTGCCTCTGCCTATGCATGCGTCTCTGCCTCTGCCAGCGTCTCAGCCACTGCCTCTGCCAGCGTCTCTGCCACCGCCTGCGCCTCTGCCTCTGCCTCTGCCTCTGCCTCTGCCTCTGCCTCTGCTTCTGCCTCTGCCTCTGCATGCGTCTCTGCCTCTGCCTGCGTCTCTGCCACCGCCTGCGCCACTGCCTCTTCCTCTGCCACCGCCTGCGCCACTGCCTCTGCCTCTGCCTGCGTCTCTGCCACCGCCTCTGCCTCTACCTCTGCCTCTGCCTCTGCCTCTGCCTGCGTCTCTGCCTCTGCCTGTGTCTCTGCCTCTGCCTCTCCTGCGTCTCTGCCTCTGCCTCTGCCTCTGCCTCTGCCAGCGTCTCTGCCACCGCCTGCGCCACTGTCTCTGCCACCGCCTGCGTCTCTGCCACCGCCTGCGCCACTGCCTCTGCCTCTGCCAGCGTCTCTACCACCGCCTGCGCCACTGCCTCCGCCTCTGCCTCTGCCACCGCCTGCGCCACTGCCTCTGCCAACGCCACCGCCTGCGCCACTGCCTCTGCCTCTGCCTCTGCCTCTGCCTCTGCCTGCGCCACCGCCTCTGCCTCTGCCTCTGCCTATGCATGCGTCTCTGCCACCGCCTGCGCCACTGCCTCTGCCACTGCCTCTGCCTCTGCCTGCGTCTCTGCCTCTGCCTCTGCCTCTGCCTGTGCCTCTGCCTCTGCCTCCGCCTGCGTCTCTGCCTCTGCCACTGCCTCTGCCTCTGCCTGCGTCTCTGCCTCTGCCTCTGCCTCTGCCTGTGCCTCTGCCTCTGCCTCCGCCTGCGTCTCTGCCTCTGCCTCTGCCTGCGTCTCTGCCTCTGCCTCTGTCTCTTCCAGCATCTCTGCCACCGCCTGCGACACTGACTCTGCCTCTGTCTGTGTCTCTACCTCTGCCTCTGCCTCTGCCAGCGTCTCTGCTACCGCCTGCGCCACTGCCTCTGCCTCTGCCAGCGTCTCTGCCACCGCCTCCGCCACTGCCTCTGCCTCTGCCTCTGCCAGCGTCTCTGCCACCGCCTCCGCCACTGCCTCTACCTCTGCCTCTGCCTCTGCCAGCGTCTCTGCCACCGCCTGCGCCACTGCCTCTGCCTCTGCCTGCGTCTCTGCCACCGCCTGCGACACTGCCTCTGCCTCTGCCTCTGCCTCCGCCTGCGTCTCTGCCTCTGCCTGCGTCTCTGCCTCTGCCTGCGTCTCTGCCTCTGCCTCTGCCTCTGCCTCTGCCTCTGCCTCTGCCTGCGTCTCTGCCTCTGCCTCTGCCTGCGTCTCTGCCTCTGCCTCTGCCTCTGCCTCTACCTCTGCCTGTGTCTCTGCCTCTGCCTCTGCCTGCGTCTCTGCCTCTCCCTCTGCCTCTGCCTCTACCTCTGCCTCTGCCTCTGCCTGCGTCTCTGCCTCTGCCTCTGCCAGCGTCCCTGTCTCTGCCTCCGCCTGCGTCTCTGCCTCTGCCTCTGCCTCTGTCTGCGCCTCTGCCTCTGCCTGCGTCTCTGCCACCGGATGTGCCACTGCCTCTGCCACGTCTCTGCCACCGCCTGCGCCTCTGCCTCTGCCACCGCCTCCGCCTCCGCCACTGTCTCTGCCTCTGCCACCGCCTGCGCCACTGCCTCTGCCAGCGTCTGTGCCACCGCCTGCGCCACTGCCTCTGCCTCTGCCAGCGTCTCTGTCTCTGCCTCTGCCTCTACCTCTGCCTCTGCCTCTGCCTCTGCCTGCGTCTCTGCCTCTGCCTGCGTCTCTGCCTCCGCCTGCGCCACTGCCTCTGCCTCTGCCAGCGTATCTGCCACCGCCTGCGCCACTGCCTCTGCCTCTGCCTCTGACTCTGCCACCGCCTGCGCCACTGCATCTGCCTCTGCCAGCGTCTCTGCCACCGCCTGCGCCACTGTCTCTGCCACCGCCTGCGCCACTGCCTCTGCCTCTGTCTCTGCCTCTGCCACCGCCTGCGTCCCTGCATCTGCCTCTGCCAGCGTCTCTGCCACCGCCTGCGCCACTGCCAACGCCTCCGCCTGCGCCACTGCCTCTGCCTCTGCCACCGCCTGCGCCACTGCCTCTGCCTCTGTCTCTGCCTCTGCCACCGCCTGCGTCTCTGCCTCTGCCTCTCCTGCGTCTCTGCCACTGCCTCTGCCTCTGCCTCTGCCTGCATCTCTGCCTCTGCCTCTGCCTCTACCTATGCCTCTGCCTATGCATGCGTCTCTGCCACCGCCTGCGCCACTGTCTCTGCCACCGCCTGCGTCTCTGCCACCGCCTGCACCACTGCCTCTGCCTCTGCCACCGCCTGCGTCTCTGCCTCTGCCTCTGCCACCGCCTGCGCCACTGCCTCTGCCACCGCCACCGCCTGCGCCACTGCCTCTGCCTCTGCCTCTGCCTCTGCCTCTGCCTTTTCCTCTGCCTGTGCCTCTGCCTCTGCCTATGCATGCGTCTCTGCCTCTGCCAGCGTCTCTGCCACCGTCTCTGCCAGCGTCTCTGCCACCGCCTGAGCCTCTGCCTCTGCCGCTGCCTCTGCCTCTGCCTCTGCCTGCGACTCTGCCTCTGCCTGCGTCTCTGCCACCGCCTGCGCCACTGCCTCTGCCTCTGCCACCGCCTGCGCCACTGTCGCTGCCACCGCCTGCGTCTCTGCCACCGCCTGCGCCACTGCCTCTGCCTCTGCCAGCGTCTCTGCCTCTGCCTCTGCCTCTGCCTCTGCCTCTGCCTATGCATGCGTCTCTGCCTCTGCCAGCGTCTCAGCCACCGCCTCTGCCAGCGTCTCTGCCACCGCCTGCGCCTCTGCCTCTGCCTCTGCCTCTGCTTCTGCCTCTGCCTCTGCATGCGTCTCTGCCTCTGCCTGCGTCTCTGCCACCGCCTGCGCCACTGCCTCTTCCTCTGCCACCGCCTGCGCCACTGCCTCTGCCTCTGCCTGCGTCTCTGCCACCGCCTCTGCCTCTACCTCTGCCTCTGCCTCTGCCTCTGCCTGCGTCTCTGCCTCTGCCTGTGTCTCTGCCTCTGCCTCTCCTGCGTCTCTGCCTCTGCCTCTGCCTCTGCCTCTGCCAGCGTCTCTGCCACCACCTGCGCCACTGTCTCTGCCACCGCCTGCGTCTCTGCCACCGCCTGCGCCACTGCCTCTGCCTCTGCCAGCGTCTCTGCCACCGCCTGCGCCACTGCCTCTGCCTCTGCCTCTGCCACCGCCTGCGCCACTGCCTCTGCCAACGCCACCGCCTGCGCCACTGCCTCTGCCTCTGCCTCTGCCTCTGCCTCTGCCTCTGCTTCTGCCTCTGCCTGCGCCACCGCCTCTGCCTCTGCCTCTGCCTATGCATGCGTCTCTGCCACCGCCTGCGCCACTGCCTCTGCCACTGCCTCTGCCTCTGTCTCTGCCTGCGTCTCTGCCTCTGCCTCTGCCTCTGCCTGTGCCTCTGCCTCTGCCTCCGCCTGCGTCTCTGCCTCTGCCTCTGCCTGCGTCTCTGCCTATGCCTCTGTCTCTGCCAGCGTCTCTGCCACCGCCTGCGACACTGACTCTGCCTCTGCCTGCGTCTCTACCTCTGCCTCTGCCTCTGCCAGCGTCTCTGCCACCGCCTCCGCCACTGCCTCTACCTCTGCCTCTGCCTCTGCCAGCGTCTCTGCCACCGCCTGCGCCACTGCCTCTGCCTCTGCCTGCGTCTCTGCCACCGCCTGCGACACTGCCTCTGCCTCTGCCTCTGCCTCCGCCTGCGTCTCTGCCTCTGCCTGCGTCTCTGCCTCTGCCTGCGTCTCTGCCTCTGCCTCTGCCTCTGCCTCTGCCTCTGCCTGCGTCTCTGCCTCTGCCTCTGCCTGCGTCTCTGCCTCTGCCTCTGCCTCTACCTCTGCCTCTGCCTGCGTCTCTGCCTCTGACTCTGCCTGCGTCTCTGCCTCTGCCTCTGCCTTTCCTGCGTCTCTGTCTCTGCCTCCGCCTGCGTCTCTGCCTCTGCCTCTGCCTCTGCCTGCGTCTCTGCCTCTGCCTGCGTCTCTGCCTCTGCCTCTGCCTCTGCCTGCGTCTCTGTCTCTGCCTCTGCCTCTGCCTGCGTCTCTGCCTCTGCCTCTGCCTGCGTCTCTGTCTCTGCCTGCGTCTCTGTCTCTGCCACCGCCTGCGAAACTGACTCTGCCTCTGCCTCTGCCTCTGCCTCTGCCTGCGCCACTGCCTGCGTCGCTGCCTGCGTCTCTGCCTCTGCCTCTGCTTCTGCCTGCGTCTCTGTCTCTGCCTGCGTCTCTGTCTCTGCCTCCGCCTGCGTCTCTGCCTCTGCCTCTGCCTCTGCCTCTGCCTGCGTCTCTGCCTCTGCCTCTGCCTCTGCCTGAGTCTATTCCACCGCCTGCGCCACTGCCTCTGTCTCTGCCTCTGCCTCTGCCTGCGTCTCTGCCTCTGCCTCTGCCTGCGTCTCAGCCTCTGCCTCTCCTGCGTCTCTGCCTCTGCCTCTGCCACTGCCTCTGCCTCTGCCTCTGCCTCCGCCTGCGTCTCTGCCTCCGCCTGCGTCTCTGCCTCTGCCTGCGTCTCTGCCTCCGCCTGCATCTCTGCCTCTGCCTCTGCCTCTGCCTCTGCCTCTGCCTCCGCCTGTGTCTCTGCCTCTGCCTCTGCCTGCGTCTCTGCCTCTGCCTGCGTCTCTGCCTCCGCCTGCGTCTCTGCCTCTGCCTCTGCCTCTGCCTCTACCTCTGCCTGCGTCTCTGTCTCTGCCTCCGCCTGCGTCTCTGCCTCTGCCTCTGCCTCTGCCTCTGCCTCTGTCTCTGCCTCTGCCTCTGCCTCTGCCTCTACCTCTGCCTGCGTCTCTGTCTCTGCCTCCGCCTGCGTCTCTGCCTCTGCCTCTGCCTCTACCTCTGCCTGCGTCTCTGTCTCTGCCTCCGCCTGCGTCTCTGCCTCTGCCTCTCCTGCGTATCTGCCTCTGCCTCTGCCTCTGCCTCCGCCTGCGTCTCTGCCTCTGCCTGCGTCTCTGTCTCTGCCTCTGCTTGCGTCTCTGCCTCTGCCTGCGTCTCTGCCTCTGCCTGCGTCTCTGCCTCTGCCTGCGTCTCTGTCTCTGCCTGCGTCTCTGCCTCTGCCTCTGCCTCTGCCTCTACCTCTGCCTGCGTCTCTGTCTCTGCCTCCGCCTGCGTCTCTGCCTCTGCCTGCGTCTCTGTCTCTGCCTGCATCTCTGCCTCTGCCTGCGTCTCTGCCTCTGCCTGCGTCTCTGTCTCTGCCTGCGTCTCTGCCTCCGCCTGCGTCTCTGCCTCTGCCTCTGCCTGCGTCTCTGCCTCTGCCTGCGTCTCTGCCTCTCCCTCTGCCTCTGCCAGCGTCTCTGCCACCGCCTGCGCCACTGCCTCTGCCTCTGCCTCTGCCAGCGTCTCTGCCACCGCCTGCGCCACTGCCTCTGCCTCTGCCAGCGTCTCTGCCACCGCCATGCGCCACTGCCTCTGCCTCTGCCACCGCCTGCGCCTCTGCCTCTACCTCTGCCTCTGCCTGCGTCTCTGCCTCTGCCTCTGCCTCCGCCTCTGCCTCTGCCTCTGCCACCGCCTGCGTCTCTGTCCCTGCCTCTGCCACCGCCTGCGCCTCTGCCTCTGCCTCTGCCACCGCCTGCGCCTCTGCCTCTACCTCTGCCTCTGCCTGCGTCTCTGCCTCTGCCTCTGCCTCCGCCTCTGCCTCTGCCTCTGCCACCGCCTGCGTCTCTGCCCCTGCCTCTGCCACCGCCTGCGCCTCTGCCTCTGCCTCTGCCACCGCCACTGCCTCTGCCTCTGCCTCTGCCTGCGTCTCTGTCTCTGTCTCTGTCTCTGCCTCTGCCTCTGCCTGCGTCTCTGCCTCTGCCTGCGCCGCTGCCTCTGCCTCTGCCTGCGTCTCTGTCTCTGTCTCTGCCTCTACCTCTGCCTGTGTCTCTGCCTCTGCCTCTGCCTGCGTCTCTGCCTCTACCTCTGCCTCTGCCTCTACCTCTGCCTCTGCCTCTGCCTCTGCCTCTACCTCTGCCTCTGTCTGCGTCTCTGCCTCTGCCTCTGCCTCTGCCTCTGCTTCTGCATGCGTCTCTGCCTCTGCCTCTGCCTGCGTCTCTGCCTCTGCCTCTGCCTCTGCCTGCGTCTCTGTCTCTGTCTCTGTCTCTGCCTCTGCCTCTGCCTGCGCCGATGCCTCTGCCTCTGCCTCTGTCTCTGCCTCTACCTCTGCCTGTGTCTCTGCCTCTGCCTCTGCCTGCGTCTCTGCCTCTCCCTCTGCCTCTGCCTCTACCTCTGCCTCTGCCTCTGCCTGCGTCTCTGCCTCTGCCTCTGCCAGCGTCTCTGTCTCTGCCTCCGCCTGCGTCTCTGCCTCTGCCTCTGCCTCTGTCTGCGCCTCTGCCTCTGCCTCTGCCTGCGTCTCTGCCACCGGATGTGCCACTGCCTCTGCCTCTGCCACGTCTCTGCCACCGCCTGCGCCACTGCCTCTGCCACCGCCTCCGCCTGCGCCACTGTCTCTGCCTCTGCCACCGCCTGCGCCACTGCCTCTGCCAGCGACTGTGCCACCGCCGGCGCCACTGCCTCTGCCTCTGCCAGCGTCTCTGTCTCTGCCTCTGCCTCTACCTCTGCCTCTGCCTCTGCCTCTGCCTGCGTCTCTGCCTCTGCCTGCGTCTCTGCCTCCGCCTGCGCCACTGCCTCTGCCTCTGCCAGCGTCTCTGCCACCGCCTGCGCCACTGCCTCTGCCTCTGCCTCTGCCACCGCCTGCGCCACTGCATCTGCCTCTGCCAGCGTCTCTGCCACCGCCTGTGCCACTGTCTCTGCCACCGCCTGCGCCACTGCCTCTGCCTCTGTCTCTGCCTCTGCCACCGCCTGCGCCACTGCATCTGCCTCTGCCAGCGTCTCTGCCACCGCCTGCGCCACTGCCACCGCCTCCGCCTGCGCCACTGCCTCTGCCTCTGCCTCTGCCACTGCCTGCGCCACTGCCTCTGCCTCTGTCTCTGCCTCTGCCTCTGCCTGCATCTCTGCCTCAGCCTCTGCCTCTACCTCTGCCTCTGCCTATGCATGCGTCTCTGCCACCGCCTGCGCCACTGTCTCTGCCACCGCCTGCGTCTCTGCCACCGCCTGCGCCACTGCCTCTGCCTCTGCCACCGCCTGCGTCTCTGCCTCTGCCTCTGCCTCTGCCACCGCCTGCGCCACTGCCTCTGCCACCGCCACCGCCTGCGCCACTGCCTCTGCCTCTGCCTCTGCCTCTGCCTCTGCCTCTGCCTCTGCCTATGCATGCGTCTCTGCCTCTGCCAGCGTCTCTGCCACCGCCTCTGCCAGCGTCTCTGCCACCGCCTGCGCCTCTGCCTCTGCCGCTGCCTCTGCCTCTGCCTCTGCCTCTGCCTGCGTCTCTGCCTCTGCCTGCGTCTCTGCCACCGCCTGCGCCACTGCCTCTGCCTCTGCCACCGCCTGCGCCACTGTCTCTGCCACCGCCTGCGTCTCTGCCACCGCCTGCGCCACTGCCTCTGCCTCTGCCAGCGTCTCTGCCTCTGCCTCTGCCTCTGCCTCTGCCTATGCATGCGTCTCTGCCTCTGCCAGCGTCTCTGCCACCGCCTTTGCCAGCGTCTCTGCCACCGCCTGAGCCTCTGCCTCTGCCTCTGCCTCTGCCTCTGCTTCTGCCTCTGCCTCTGCATGCGTCTCTGCCTCTGCCTGCGTCTCTGCCACCGCCTGCGCCACTGCCTCTGCCGCTGCCACCGCCTGCGCCACTGCCTCTGCCTGCGTCTCTGCCACCGCCTCTGCCTCTACCTCTGCCTCTCCCTCTGCCTCTGCCTGCGTCTCTGCCTCTGCCTGTGTCTCTGCCTCTGCCTCTCCTGCGTCTCTGCCTCTGCCTCTGCCTCTGCCTCTGCCAGCGTCTCTGCCACCGCCTGCGCCACTGTCTCTGCCACCGCCTGCGTCTCTGCCACCGCCTGCGCCACTGCCTCTGCCTCTGCCAGCGTCTCTGCCACCGCCTGCGCCACTGCCTCTGCCTCTGCCTCTGCCACCGCCTGCGCCACTGCCTCTGCCAACGCCACCGCCTGCGCCACTGCCTCTGCCTCTGCCTCTGCCTCTGCCTCTGCCTGCGCCACCGCCTCTGCCTCTGCCTCTGCCTATGCATGCGTCTCTGCCACCGCCTGCGTCTCTGCCACCGCCTGCGCCACTGCCTCTGCCTCTGCCAGCGTCTCTGCCTCTGCCTCTGCCTCTGCCTCTGCCTCTGCCTCTGCCTCTGCCTATGCATGCGTCTTTGCCTCTGCCAGCGTCTCTGCCACCGCCTCTGCCAGCGTCTCTGCCACCGCCTGCGCCTCTGCCTCTGCCTCTGCCTCTGCCTCTGCCTCTGCCTCTGCCTGCGTCTCTGCCTCTGCCTGCGTCTCTGCCACCGCCTGCGCCACTGCCTCTGCCTCTGCCACCGCCTGCGCCACTGCCTCTGCCTCTGCCTGCGTCTCTGCCACCGCCTCTGCCTCTACCTCTGCCTCTGCCTCTGCCCCTGCCTGCGTCTCTGCCTCTGCCTCTGCCAGCGTCTCTGTCTCTGCCTCCGCCTGCGTCTCTGCCTCTGCCTCTGCCTCTGTCTGCGCCTCTGCCTCTGCCTCTGCCTGCGTCTCTGCCACCGGATGTGCCACTGCCTCTGCCTCTGCCACGTCTCTGCCACCGCCTGCGCCACTGCCTCTGCCACCGCCTCCGCCTGCGCCACTGTCTCTGCCTCTGCCACCGCCTGCGCCACTGCCTCTGCCAGCGTCTGTGCCACCGCCTGCTCCACTGCCTCTGCCTCTGCCAGCGTCTCTGTCTCTGCCTCTGCCTCTACCTCTGCCTCTGCCTCTGCCTCTGCCTGCGTCTCTGCCTCTGCCTGCGTCTCTGCCTCCGCCTGCGCCACTGCCTCTGCCTCTGCCAGCGTCTCTGCCACCGCCTGCGCCACTGCCTCTGCCTCTGCCTCTGCCTCTGCCACCGCCTGCGCCACTGCATCTGCCTCTGCCAGCGTCTCTGCCACCGCCTGCGCCACTGTCTCTGCCACCGCCTGCGCCACTGCCTCTGCCTCTGTCTCTGCCTCTGCCACCGCCTGCGCCACTGCATCTGCCTCTGCCAGCGTCTCTTCCACCGCCTGCGCCACTGCCACCGCCTCCGCCTGCGCCACTGCCTCTGCCTCTGCCTCTGCCACCGCCTGCGCCACTGCCTCTGCCTCTGTCTCTGCCTCTGCCACCGCCTGCGTCTCTGCCTCTGCCTCTCCTGCGTCTCTGCCTCTGCCTCTGCCTCTGCCTGCATCTCTGCCTCTGCCTCTGCCTCTACCTCTGCCTCTGCCTATGCATGCGTCTCTGCCACCGCCTGCGCCACTGTCTCTGCCACCGCCTGCGTCTCTGCCACCGCCTGCGCCACTGCCTCTGCCTCTGCCACCGCCTGCGTCTCTGCCTCTGCCTCTGCCTCTGCCACCGCCTGCGCCACTGCCTCTGCCACCGCCACCGCCTGCGCCACTGCCTCTGCCTCTGCCTCTGCCTCTGCCTCTGCCTCTGCCTCTGCCTATGCATGCGTCTCTGCCTCTGCCAGCGTCTCTGCCACCGCCTCTGCCAGCGTCTCTGCCACCGCCTGCGCCACAGCCTCTTCCTCTGCCACCGCCTGCGCCACTGCCTCTGCCTCTGCCTGCGTCTCTGCCACCGCCTCTGCCTCTACCTCTGCCTCTGCCTCTGCCTCTGCCTGCGTCTCTGCCTCTGCCTGTGTCTCTGCCTCTGCCTCTCCTGCGTCTCTGCCTCTGCCTCTGCCTCTGCCTCTGCCAGCGTCTCTGCCACCGCCTGCGCCACTGTCTCTGCCACCGCCTGCGTCTCTGCCACCGCCTGCGCCACTGCCTCTGCCTCTGCCAGCGTCTCTGCCACCGCCTGCGCCACTGCCTCTGCCTCTGCCTCTGCCACCGCCTGCGCCACTGCCTCTGCCAACGCCACCGCCTGCGCCACTGCCTCTGCCTCTGCCTCTGCCTCTGCCTCTGCCTCTGCCTGCGCCACCGCCTCTGCCTCTGCCTCTGCCTATGCATGCGTCTCTGCCACCGCCTGCGCCACTGCCTCTGCCACTGCCTCTGCCTCTGCCTCTGCCTGCGTCTCTGCCTCTGCCTCTGCCTGTGCCTCTGCCTCTGCCTCCGCCTGCGTCTCTGCCTCTGCCTCTGCCTCTGCCTGCGTCTCTGCCTCTGCCTCTGTCTCTGCCAGCATCTCTGCCACCGCCTGCGACACTGACTCTGCCTCTGCCTGTGTCTCTACCTCTGCCTCTGCCTCTGCCAGCGTCTCTGCCACCGCCTGCGCCACTGCCTCTGCCTCTGCCAGCGTCTCTGCCACCGCCTCCGCCACTGCCTCTGCCTCTGCCTCTGCCAGCGTCTCTGCCACCGCCTCCGCCACTGCCTCTACCTCTGCCTCTGCCTCTGCCAGCGTCTCTGCCACCGCCTGCGCCACTGCCTCTGCCTCTGCCTGCGTCTCTGCCACCGCCTGCGACACTGCCTCTGCCTCTGCCTCTGCCTCCGCCTGCGTCTCTGCCTCAGCCTGCGTCTCTGCCTCTGCCTGCGTCTCTGCCTCTGCCTCTACCTCTGCCTCTGCCTCTGCCTCTGCCTGCGTCTCTGCCTCTGCCTCTGCCTGCGTCTCTGCCTCTGCCTCTGCCTCTGCCTCTACCTCTGCCTGTGTCTCTGCCTCTGCCTCTGCCTGCGTCTCTGCCTCTCCCTCTGCCTCTGCCTCTACCTCTGCCTCTGCCTCTGCCTGCGTCTCTGCCTCTGCCTCTGCCAGCGTCTCTGTCTCTGCCTCCGCCTGCGTCTCTGCCTCTGCCTCTGCCTCTGTCTGCGCCTCTGCCTCTGCCTCTGCCTGCGTCTCTGCCACCGGATGTGCCACTGCCTCTGCCTCTGCCACGTCTCTGCCACCGCCTGCGCCACTGCCTCTGCCACCGCCTCCGCCTCCGCCACTGTCTCTGCCTCTGCCACCGCCTGCGCCACTGCCTCTGCCAGCGTCTGTGCCACCGCCTGCGCCACTGCCTCTGCCTCTGCCAGCGTCTCTGTCTCTGCCTCTGCCTCTACCTCTGCCTCTGCCTCTGCCTCTGCCTGCGTCTCTGCCTCTGCCTGCGTCTCTGCCTCCGCCTGCGCCACTGCCTCTGCCTCTGCCAGCGTATCTGCCACCGCCTGCGCCACTGCCTCTGCCTCTGCCTCTGACTCTGCCACCGCCTGCGCCACTGCATCTGCCTCTGCCAGCGTCTCTGCCACCGCCTGCGCCACTGTCTCTGCCACCGCCTGCGCCACTGCCTCTGCCTCTGTCTCTGCCTCTGCCACCGCCTGCGTCCCTGCATCTGCCTCTGCCAGCGTCTCTGCCACCGCCTGCGCCACTGCCAACGCCTCCGCCTGCGCCACTGCCTCTGCCTCTGCCACCGCCTGCGCCACTGCCTCTGCCTCTGTCTCTGCCTCTGCCACCGCCTGCGTCTCTGCCTCTGCCTCTCCTGCGTCTCTGCCTCTGCCTCTGCCTCTGCCTCTGCCTGCATCTCTGCCTCTGCCTCTGCCTCTACCTCTGCCTCTGCCTATGCATGCGTCTCTGCCACCGCCTGCGCCACTGTCTCTGCCACCGCCTGCGTCTCTGCCACCGCCTGCGCCACTGCCTCTGCCTCTGCCACCGCCTGCGTCTCTGCCTCTGCCTCTGCCTCTGCCACCGCCTGCGCCACTGCCTCTGCCACCGCCACCACCTGCGCCACTGCCTCTGCCTCTGCCTCTGCCTCTGCCTCTGCCTTTTCCTCTGCCTCTGCCTCTGCGTCTGCCTCTGCCTATGCATGCGTCTCTGCCTCTGCCAGCGTCTCTGCCACCGCCTGCGCCACTGTCTCTGCTACCGCCTGCGCCACTGCCTCTGCCTCTGTCTCTGCCTCTGCCACCGCCTGCGCCTCTGCCTCTGCCTCTGCCTGCATCTCTGCCTCTGCCTCTGCCTCTACCTCTGCCTCTGCCTATGCATGCGTCTCTGCCACCGCCTGCGCCACTGTCTCTGCCACCGCCTGCGTCTCTGCCACCACCTGCGCCACTGCCTCTGCCTCTGCCACCGCCTGCGTCTCTGCCTCTGCCTCTGCCTCTGCCACCGCCTGCGCCACTGCCTCTGCCACCGCCACCGCCTGCGCCACTGCCTCTGCCTCTGCCTCTGCCTCTGCCTCTGCCTCTGCCTCTGCCTCTGCCTATGCATGCGTCTCTGCCTCTGCCAGCGTCTCTGCCACCGCCTCTGCCAGCGTCTCTGCCACCGCCTGCGCCTCTGCCTCTGCCGCTGCCTCTGCCTCTGCCTCTGCCTCTGCCTGCGTCTCTGCCTCTGCCAGCGTCTCTGCCACCGCCTGCGCCACTGCCTCTGCCTCTGCCACCGCCTGCGCCACTGTCTCTGCCACCGCCTGCGTCTCTGCCACCGCCTGCGCCACTGCCTCTGCCTCTGCCAGCGTCTCTGCCTCTGCCTCTGCCTCTGCCTCTGCCTCTGCCTATGCATGCGTCTCTGCCTCTGCCAGCGTCTCAGCCACTGCCTCTGCCAGCGTCTCTGCCACCGCCTGCGCCTCTGCCTCTGCCTCTGCCTCTGCCTCTGCCTCTGCCTCTGCTTCTGCCTCTGCCTCTGCATGCGTCTCTGCCTCTGCCTGCGTCTCTGCCACCGCCTGCGCCACTGCCTCTTCCTCTGCCACCGCCTGCGCCACTGCCTCTGCCTCTGCCTGCGTCTCTGCCACCGCCTCTGCCTCTACCTCTGCCTCTGCCTCTGCCTCTGCCTGCGTCTCTGCCTCTGCCTGTGTCTCTGCCTCTGCCTCTCCTGCGTCTCTGCCTCTGCCTCTGCCTCTGCCTCTGCCAGCGTCTCTGCCACCGCCTGCGCCACTGTCTCTGCCACCGCCTGCGTCTCTGCCACCGCCTGCGCCACTGCCTCTGCCTCTGCCAGCGTCTCTACCACCGCCTGCGCCACTGCCTCCGCCTCTGCCTCTGCCACCGCCTGCGCCACTGCCTCTGCCAACGCCACCGCCTGCGCCACTGCCTCTGCCTCTGCCTCTGCCTCTGCCTCTGCCTGCGCCACCGCCTCTGCCTCTGCCTCTGCCTATGCATGCGTCTCTGCCACCGCCTGCGCCACTGCCTCTGCCACTGCCTCTGCCTCTGCCTGCGTCTCTGCCTCTGCCTCTGCCTCTGCCTGTGCCTCTGCCTCTGCCTCCGCATGCGTCTCTGCCTCTGCCTCTGCCTGCGTCTCTGCCTCTGCCTCTGTCTCTTCCAGCATCTCTGCCACCGCCTGCGACACTGACTCTGCCTCTGCCTGTGTCTCTACCTCTGCCTCTGCCTCTGCCAGCGTCTCTGCTACCGCCTGCGCCACTGCCTCTGCCTCTGCCAGCGTCTCTGCCACCGCCTCCGCCACTGCCTCTGCCTCTGCCTCTGCCAGCGTCTCTGCCACCGCCTCCGCCACTGCCTCTACCTCTGCCTCTGCCTCTGCCAGCGTCTCTGCCACCGCCTGCGCCACTGCCTCTGCCTCTGCCTGCGTCTCTGCCACCGCCTGCGACACTGCCTCTGCCTCTGCCTCTGCCTCCGCCTGCGTCTCTGCCTCTGCCTGCGTCTCTGCCTCTGCCTGCGTCTCTGCCTCTGCCTCTGCCTCTGCCTCTGCCTCTGCCTCTGCCTGCGTCTCTGCCTCTGCCTCTGCCTGCGTCTCTGCCTCTGCCTCTGCCTCTGCCTCTACCTCTGCCTGTGTCTCTGCCTCTGCCTCTGCCTGCGTCTCTGCCTCTCCCTCTGCCTCTGCCTCTACCTCTGCCTCTGCCTCTGCCTGCGTCTCTGCCTCTGCCTCTGCCAGCGTCTCTGTCTCTGCCTCCGCCTGCGTCTCTGCCTCTGCCTCTGCCTCTGTCTGCGCCTCTGCCTCTGCCTGCGTCTCTGCCACCGGATGTGCCACTGCCTCTGCCACGTCTCTGCCACCGCCTGCGCCTCTGCCTCTGCCACCGCCTCCGCCTCCGCCACTGTCTCTGCCTCTGCCACCGCCTGCGCCACTGCCTCTGCCAGCGTCTGTGCCACCGCCTGCGCCACTGCCTCTGCCTCTGCCAGCGTCTCTGTCTCTGCCTCTGCCTCTACCTCTGCCTCTGCCTCTGCCTCTGCCTGCGTCTCTGCCTCTGCCTGCGTCTCTGCCTCCGCCTGCGCCACTGCCTCTGCCTCTGCCAGCGTATCTGCCACCGCCTGCGCCACTGCCTCTGCCTCTGCCTCTGACTCTGCCACCGCCTGCGCCACTGCATCTGCCTCTGCCAGCGTCTCTGCCACCGCCTGCGCCACTGTCTCTGCCACCGCCTGCGCCACTGCCTCTGCCTCTGTCTCTGCCTCTGCCACCGCCTGCGTCCCTGCATCTGCCTCTGCCAGCGTCTCTGCCACCGCCTGCGCCACTGCCAACGCCTCCGCCTGCGCCACTGCCTCTGCCTCTGCCACCGCCTGCGCCACTGCCTCTGCCTCTGTCTCTGCCTCTGCCACCGCCTGCGTCTCTGCCTCTGCCTCTCCTGCGTCTCTGCCGCTGCCTCTGCCTCTGCCTCTGCCTGCATCTCTGCCTCTGCCTCTGCCTCTACCTATGCCTCTGCCTGTGCATGCGTCTCTGCCACCGCCTGCGCCACTGTCTCTGCCACCGCCTGCGTCTCTGCCACCGCCTGCACCACTGCCTCTGCCTCTGCCACCGCCTGCGTCTCTGCCTCTGCCTCTGCCACCGCCTGCGCCACTGCCTCTGCCACCGCCACCGCCTGCGCCACTGCCTCTGCCTCTGCCTCTGCCTCTGCCTCTGCCTTTTCCTCTGCCTCTGCCTCTGCCTCTGCCTATGCATGCGTCTCTGCCTCTGCCAGCGTCTCTGCCACCGTCTCTGCCAGCGTCTCTGCCACCGCCTGAGCCTCTGCCTCTGCCGCTGCCTCTGCCTCTGCCTCTGCCTGCGACTCTGCCTCTGCCTGCGTCTCTGCCACCGCCTGCGCCACTGCCTCTGCCTCTGCCACCGCCTGCGCCACTGTCGCTGCCACCGCCTGCGTCTCTGCCACCGCCTGCGCCACTGCCTCTGCCTCTGCCAGCGTCTCTGCCTCTGCCTCTGCCTCTGCCTCTGCCTCTGCCTATGCATGCGTCTCTGCCTCTGCCAGCGTCTCAGCCACCGCCTCTGCCAGCGTCTCTGCCACCGCCTGCGCCTCTGCCTCTGCCTCTGCCTCTGCTTCTGCCTCTGCCTCTGCATGCGTCTCTGCCTCTGCCTGCGTCTCTGCCACCGCCTGCGCCACTGCCTCTTCCTCTGCCACCGCCTGCGCCACTGCCTCTGCCTCTGCCTGCGTCTCTGCCACCACCTCTGCCTCTACCTCTGCCTCTGCCTCTGCCTCTGCCTGCGTCTCTGCCTCTGCCTGTGTCTCTGCCTCTGCCTCTCCTGCGTCTCTGCCTCTGCCTCTGCCTCTGCCTCTGCCAGCGTCTCGGCCACCGCCTGCGCCACTGTCTCTGCCACCGCCTGCGTCTCTGCCACCGCCTGCGCCACTGCCTCTGCCTCTGCCAGCGTCTCTGCCACCGCCTGCGCCACTGCCTCTGCCTCTGCCTCTGCCACCGCCTGCGCCACTGCCTCTGCCAACGCCACCGCCTGCGCCACTGCCTCTGCCTCTGCCTCTGCCTCTGCCTCTGCCTCTGCTTCTGCCTCTGCCTGCGCCACCGCCTCTGCCTCTGCCTCTGCCTATGCATGCGTCTCTGCCACCGCCTGCGCCACTGCCTCTGCCACTGCCTCTGCCTCTGTCTCTGCCTGCGTCTCTGCCTCTGCCTCTGCCTCTGCCTGTGCCTCTGCCTCTGCCTCCGCCTGCGTCTCTGCCTCTGCCTCTGCCTGCGTCTCTGCCTATGCCTCTGTCTCTGCCAGCGTCTCTGCCACCGCCTGCGACACTGACTCTGCCTCTGCCTGCGTCTCTACCTCTGCCTCTGCCTCTGCCAGCGTCTCTGCCACCGCCTCCGCCACTGCCTCTACCTCTGCCTCTGCCTCTGCCAGCGTCTCTGCCACCGCCTGCGCCACTGCCTCTGCCTCTGCCTGCGTCTCTGCCACCGCCTGCGACACTGCCTCTGCCTCTGCCTCTGCCTCCGCCTGCGTCTCTGCCTCTGCCTGCGTCTCTGCCTCTGCCTGCGTCTCTGCCTCTGCCTCTGCCTCTGCCTCTGCCTGCGTCTCTGCCTCTGCCTCTGCCTGCGTCTCTGCCTCTGCCTCTGCCTCTACCTCTGCCTCTGCCTGCGTCTCTGCCTCTGACTCTGCCTGCGTCTCTGCCTCTGCCTCTGCCTTTCCTGCGTCTCTGTCTCTGCCTCCGCCTGCGTCTCTGCCTCTGCCTCTGCCTCTGCCTGCGTCTCTGCCTCTGCCTGCGTCTCTGCCTCTGCCTCTGCCTGCGTCTCTGTCTCTGCCTCTGCCTCTGCCTGCGTCTCTGCCTCTGCCTCTGCCTCTGCCTGCGTCTCTGTCTCTGCCTGCGTCTCTGTCTCTGCCACCGCCTGCGAAACTGACTCTGCCTCTGCCTCTGCCTCTGCCTCTGCCTGCGCCACTGCCTGCGTCGCTGCCTGCGTCTCTGCCTCTGCCTCTGCTTCTGCCTGCGTCTCTGTCTCTGCCTGCGTCTCTGTCTCTGCCTCCGCCTGCGTCTCTGCCTCTGCCTCTGCCTCTGCCTCTGCCTGCGTCTCTGCCTCTGCCTCTGCCTCTGCCTGAGTCTATTCCACCGCCTGCGCCACTGCCTCTGTCTCTGCCTCTGCCTCTGCCTGCGTCTCTGCCTCTGCCTCTGCCTGCGTCTCAGCCTCTGCCTCTCCTGCGTCTCTGCCTCTGCCTCTGCCACTGCCTCTGCCTCTGCCTCTGCCTCCGCCTGCGTCTCTGCCTCCGCCTGCGTCTCTGCCTCTGCCTGCGTCTCTGCCTCCGCCTGCATCTCTGCCTCTGCCTCTGCCTCTGCCTCTGCCTCTGCCTCCGCCTGTGTCTCTGCCTCTGCCTCCGCCTGCGTCTCTGCCTCTGCCTGCGTCTCTGCCTCCGCCTGCGTCTCTGCCTCTGCCTCTGCCTCTGCCTCTACCTCTGCCTGCGTCTCTGTCTCTGCCTCCGCCTGCGTCTCTGCCTCTGCCTCTGCCTCTGCCTCTGCCTCTGTCTCTGCCTCTGCCTCTGCCTCTGCCTCTACCTCTGCCTGCGTCTCTGTCTCTGCCTCCGCCTGCGTCTCTGCCTCTGCCTCTGCCTCTACCTCTGCCTGCGTCTCTGTCTCTGCCTCCGCCTGCGTCTCTGCCTCTGCCTCTCCTGCGTATCTGCCTCTGCCTCTGCCTCTGCCTCCGCCTGCGTCTCTGCCTCTGCCTGCGTCTCTGTCTCTGCCTCTGCCTGCGTCTCTGCCTCTGCCTGCGTCTCTGCCTCTGCCTGCGTCTCTGCCTCTGCCTGCGTCTCTGTCTCTGCCTGCGTCTCTGCCTCTGCCTCTGCCTCTGCCTCTACCTCTGCCTGCGTCTCTGTCTCTGCCTCCGCCTGCGTCTCTGCCTCTGCCTGCGTCTCTGTCTCTGCCTGCGTCTCTGCCTCTGCCTGCGTCTCTGCCTCTGCCTGCGTCTCTGTCTCTGCCTGCGTCTCTGCCTCCGCCTGCGTCTCTGCCTCTGCCTCTGCCTGCGTCTCTGCCTCTGCCTGCGTCTCTGCCTCTCCCTCTGCCTCTGCCAGCGTCTCTGCCACCGCCTGCGCCACTGCCTCTGCCTCTGCCTCTGCCAGCGTCTCTGCCACCGCCTGCGCCACTGCCTCTGCCTCTGCCAGCGTCTCTGCCACCGCCATGCGCCACTGCCTCTGCCTCTGCCACCGCCTGC
This sequence comes from Scyliorhinus torazame, assembly GCF_047496885.1. Classification (NCBI taxonomy): domain Eukaryota; kingdom Metazoa; phylum Chordata; class Chondrichthyes; order Carcharhiniformes; family Scyliorhinidae; genus Scyliorhinus; species Scyliorhinus torazame. The sequence goes on from NC_092726.1 coordinate 60,003,624, forward strand.
GCCTCTGCCTCTACCTCTGCCTCTGCCTGCGTCTCTGCCTCTGCCTCTGCCTCCGCCTCTGCCTCTGCCTCTGCCACCGCCTGCGTCTCTGTCCCTGCCTCTGCCACCGCCTGCGCCTCTGCCTCTGCCTCTGCCACCGCCTGCGCCTCTGCCTCTACCTCTGCCTCTGCCTGCGTCTCTGCCTCTGCCTCTGCCTCCGCCTCTGCCTCTGCCTCTGCCACCGCCTGCGTCTCTGCCCCTGCCTCTGCCACCGCCTGCGCCTCTGCCTCTGCCTCTGCCACCGCCACTGCCTCTGCCTCTGCCTCTGCCTGCGTCTCTGTCTCTGTCTCTGTCTCTGCCTCTGCCTCTGCCTGCGTCTCTGCCTCTGCCTGCGCCGCTGCCTCTGCCTCTGCCTGCGTCTCTGTCTCTGTCTCTGCCTCTACCTCTGCCTGTGTCTCTGCCTCTGCCTCTGCCTGCGTCTCTGCCTCTACCTCTGCCTCTGCCTCTACCTCTGCCTCTGCCTCTGCCTCTGCCTCTACCTCTGCCTCTGTCTGCGTCTCTGCCTCTGCCTCTGCCTCTGCTTCTGCATGCGTCTCTGCCTCTGCCTCTGCCTGCGTCTCTGCCTCTGCCTCTGCCTCTGCCTGCGTCTCTGTCTCTGTCTCTGTCTCTGCCTCTGCCTCTGCCTGCGCCGATGCCTCTGCCTCTGCCTCTGTCTCTGCCTCTACCTCTGCCTGTGTCTCTGCCTCTGCCTCTGCCTGCGTCTCTGCCTCTGCCTCTGCCTCTGCCTCTACCTCTGCCTCTGCCTCTGCCTGCGTCTCTGCCTCTGCCTCTGCCAGCGTCTCTGTCTCTGCCTCTGCCTGCGTCTCTGCCTCTCCCTCTGCCTCTGCCTCTACCTCTGCCTCTGCCTCTGCCTGCGTCTCTGCCTCTGCCTCTGCCAGCGTCTCTGTCTCTGCCTCCGCCTGCGTCTCTGCCTCTGCCTCTGCCTCTGTCTGCGCCTCTGCCTCTGCCTCTGCCTGCGTCTCTGCCACCGGATGTGCCACTGCCTCTGCCTCTGCCACGTCTCTGCCACCGCCTGCGCCACTGCCTCTGCCACCGCCTCCGCCTGCGCCACTGTCTCTGCCTCTGCCACCGCCTGCGCCACTGCCTCTGCCAGCGACTGTGACACCGCCGGCGCCACTGCCTCTGCCTCTGCCAGCGTCTCTGTCTCTGCCTCTGCCTCTACCTCTGCCTCTGCCTCTGCCTCTGCCTGCGTCTCTGCCTCTGCCTGCGTCTCTGCCTCCGCCTGCGCCACTGCCTCTGCCTCTGCCAGCGTCTCTGCCACCGCCTGCGCCACTGCCTCTGCCTCTGCCTCTGCCACCGCCTGCGCCACTGCATCTGCCTCTGCCAGCGTCTCTGCCACCGCCTGCGCCACTGTCTCTGCCACCGCCTGCGCCACTGCCTCTGCCTCTGTCTCTGCCTCTGCCACCGCCTGCGCCACTGCATCTGCCTCTGCCAGCGTCTCTGCCACCGCCTGCGTCACTGCCACCGCCTGCGCCACTGCCTCTGCCTCTGCCTCTGCCACCGCCTGCGCCACTGCCTCTGCCTCTGTCTCTGCCTCTGCCTCTGCCTGCATCTCTGCCTCAGCCTCTGCCTCTACCTCTGCCTCTGCCTATGCATGCGTCTCTGCCACCGCCTGCGCCACTGTCTCTGCCACCGCCTGCGTCTCTGCCACCGCCTGCGCCACTGCCTCTGCCTCTGCCACCGCCTGCGTCTCTGCCTCTGCCTCTGCCTCTGCCTCTGCCACCGCCTGCGCCACTGCCTCTGCCACCGCCACCGCCTGCGCCACTGCCTCTGCCTCTGCCTCTGCCTCTGCCTCTGCCTATGCATGCGTCTCTGCCTCTGCCAGCGTCTCTGCCACCGCCTCTGCCAGCGTCTCTGCCACCGCCTGCGCCTCTGCCTCTGCCGCTGCCTCTGCCTCTGCCTCTGCCTCTGCCTCTGCCTGCGTCTCTGCCTCTGCCTGCGTCTCTGCCACCGCCTGCGCCACTGCCTCTGCCTCTGCCACCGCCTGCGCCACTGTCTCTGCCACCGCCTGCGTCTCTGCCACCGCCTGCGCCACTGCCTCTGCCTCTGCCAGCGTCTCTGCCTCTGCCTCTGCCTCTGCCTCTGCCTATGCATGCGTCTCTGCCTCTGCCAGCGTCTCTGCCACCGCCTCTGCCAGCGTCTCTGCCACCGCCTGAGCCTCTGCCTCTGCCTCTGCCTCTGCCTCTGCTTCTGCCTCTGCCTCTGCATGCGTCTCTGCCTCTGCCTGCGTCTCTGCCACCGCCTGCGCCACTGCCTCTGCCGCTGCCACCGCCTGCGCCACTGCCTCTGCCTGCGTCTCTGCCACCGCCTCTGCCTCTACCTCTGCCTCTCCCTCTGCCTCTGCCTGCGTCTCTGCCTCTGCCTGTGTCTCTGCCTCTGCCTCTCCTGCGTCTCTGCCTCTGCCTCTGCCTCTGCCTCTGCCAGCGTCTCTGCCACCGCCTGCGCCACTGTCTCTGCCACCGCCTGCGTCTCTGCCACCGCCTGCGCCACTGCCTCTGCCTCTGCCAGCGTCTCTGCCACCGCCTGCGCCACTGCCTCTGCCTCTGCCTCTGCCACCGCCTGCGCCACTGCCTCTGCCAACGCCACCGCCTGCGCCACTGCCTCTGCCTCTGCCTCTGCCTCTGCCTCTGCCTGCGCCACCGCCTCTGCCTCTGCCTCTGCCTATGCATGCGTCTCTGCCACCGCCTGCGTCTCTGCCACCGCCTGCGCCACTGCCTCTGCCTCTGCCAGCGTCTCTGCCTCTGCCTCTGCCTCTGCCTCTGCCTCTGCCTCTGCCTCTGCCTATGCATGCGTCTTTGCCTCTGCCAGCGTCTCTGCCACCGCCTCTGCCAGCGTCTCTGCCACCGCCTGCGCCTCTGCCTCTGCCTCTGCCTCTGCCTCTGCCTCTGCCTCTGCCTGCGTCTCTGCCTCTGCCTGCGTCTCTGCCACCGCCTGCGCCACTGCCTCTGCCTCTGCCACCGCCTGCGCCACTGCCTCTGCCTCTGCCTGCGTCTCTGCCACCGCCTCTGCCTCTACCTCTGCCTCTGCCTCTGCCCCTGCCTGCGTCTCTGCCTCTGCCTGCGTCTCTGCCTCTGCCTGCGTCTCTGCCTCTGCCTCTCCTGCGTCTCTGCCTCTGCCTCTGCCTGCGTCTCTGCCTCTGCCTCTCCTGCGTCTCTGCCTCTGCCTCTGCCTCTGCCTCTGCCTGCGTCTCTGCCTCTGCCTCCAACTCTGCCTCTGCCTATGCATGCGTCTCTGCCACCGCCTGCGCCACTGTCTCTGCCACCGCCTGCGTCTCTGCCACCGCCTGCGCCACTGCCTCTGCCTCTGCCAGCGTCTCTGCCACCGCCTGCGCCACTGCCTCTGCCTCTGCCTCTGCCACCGCCTGCGCCACTGCCTCTGCCACCGCCACCGCCTCTGCCTCTGCCTCTGCCTCTGCCTCTGCCTCTGCCTGCATCTCTGCCACCGCCTGCGACACTGACTCTGCCTCTGCCTCTGCCAGCGTCTCTGCCACCGCCTGCGCCACTGCCTCTGCCACTGCCTCTGCCTCTGCCTCTGCCTGCGTCTCTGCCTCTGCCTCTGCCTGTGCCTCTGCCTCTGCCTCCGCCTGCGTCTCTGCCTCTGCCTCTGCCTCTACCTGCGTCTCTGCCTCTGCCTCTGTCTCTGCCAGCGTCTCTGCCACCGCCTGCGACACTGACTCTGCCACTGCTTGCGTCTCTACCTCTGCCTCTGCCTCTGCCAGCGTCTCTGCCACCGCCTGCGCCACTGCCTCTGCCTCTGCCAGCGTCTCTGCCACCGCCTCCGCCACTGCCTCTGCCTCTGCCTCTGCCAGCGTCTCTGCCACCGCCTCCGCCACTGCCTCTACCTCTGCCTCTGCCTCTGCCAGCGTCTCTGCCACCGCCTGCGCCACTGCCTCTGCCTCTGCCTGCGTCTCTGCCACCGCCTGCGACACTGCCTCTGCCTCTGCCTCTGCCTCCGCCTGCGTCTCTGCCTCTGCCTGCGTCTCTGCCTCTGCCTGCGTCTCTGCCTCTGCCTCTGCCTCTGCCTCTGCCTCTGCCTGCGTCTCTGCCTCTGACTCTGCCTGCGTCTCTGCCTCTGCCTCTGCGTCTGCCTCTACCTCTGCCTCTGCCTGCGTCTCTGCCTCTGCCTCTGCCTGCGTCTCTGCCTCTGCCTCTGCCTCTGCCTTTCCTGCGTCTCTGTCTCTGCCTCCGCCTGCGTCTCTGCCTCTGCCTCTGCCTCTGCCTGCGTCTCTGCCTCTGCCTGCGTCTCTGCCTCTGCCTCTGCCTCTGCCTGTGTCTCTGTCTCTGCCTCTGCCTCTGCCTCTGCCTGCGTCTCTGCCTCTGCCTCTGCCTCTGCCTGCGTCTCTGTCTCTGCCTGCGTCTCTGTCTCTGCCACCGCCTGCGAAACTGACTCTGCCTCTGCCTCTGCCTCTGCCTGCGCCACTGCCTGCGTCGCTGCCTGCGTCTCTGCCTCTGCCTCTGCTTCTGCCTGCGTCTCTGTCTCTGCCTGCGTCTCTGTCTCTGTCTCCGCCTGCGTCTCTGCCTCTGCCTCTTCCTCTGCCTGCGTCTCTGCCTCTGCCTCTGCCTCTGCCTGAGTCTCTTCCACAGCCTGCGCCACTGCCTCTGTCTCTGCCTCTGCCTCTGCCTGCGTCTCTGCCTCTGCCTCTGCCTGCGTCTCTGCCTCTGCCTCTCCTGCGTATCTGCCTCTGCCTCTGCCTCTGCCTCTGCCTCTGCCTGAGTCTCTTCCAACGCCTGCGCCACTGCCTCTGTCTCTGCCTCTGCCTCTGCCTGCGTCTCTGCCTCTGCCTCTGCCTGCGTCTCTGCCTCTGCCTCTGCCACTGCCTCTGCCTCTGCCTCTGCCTCTGCCTCTGCCTCTGCCTCCGCCTGCATCTCTGCCTCTGCCTCCGCCTGCGTCTCTGCCTCTGCCTGCGTCTCTGCCTCCGCCCGCGTCTCTGCCTCTGCCTCTGCCTCTGCCTCTACCTCTGCCTGCGTCTCTGTCTCTGCCTCCGCCTGTGTCTCTGCCTCTGCCTCTGCCTCTGCCTCTGTCTCTGCCTCTGCCTCTGCCTCTGCCTCTGCCTCTGCCTCTGCCTCTACCTCTGCCTGCGTCTCTGTCTCTGCCTCCGCCTGCGTCTCTGCCTCTGCCTCCGCCTGCGTCTCTGCCTCTGCCTCCGCCTGCGTCTCTGCCTCTGCCTCTGCCTCTGCCTCTGCCTCTACCTCTGCCTGCGTCTCTGTCTCTGCCTCCGCCTGCGTCTCTGCCTCTGCCTCTGCCTCTGCCTCTGTCTCTGCCTCTGCCTCTGCCTCTGCCTCTGCCTCTACCTCTGCCTGCGTCTCTGTCTCTGCCTCCGCCTGCCTCTCTGCCTCTGCCTCTGCCTCTACCTCTGCCTGCGTCTCTGTCTCTGCCTCCGCCTGCGTCTCTGCCTCTGCCTGCGTCTCTGCCTCTGCATCTGCCTGCGTCTCTGCCTCTGCCTCTCCTGCGTCTCTGCCTCTGCCTCTGCCTCTGCCTCTGCCTGAGTCTCTTCCACCGCCTGCGCCACTGCCTCTGTCTCTGCCTCTGCCTGCGTCTCTGCCTCTGCCTCTGCCTGCGTCTCTGCCTCTGCCTCTGCCTGCGTCTCTGCCTCTGCCTCTGCCACTGCCTCTGCCTCTGCCTCTGCCTCTGCCTCTGCCTCTGCCTCTGCCTCCGCCTGCGTCTCTGCCTCTGCCTCCGCCTGCGTCTCTGCCTCTGCCTGCGTCTCTGCCTCTGCCTCTGCCTCTGCCTCTACCTCTGCCTGCGTCTCTGCCTCTGCCTCTGCCTCTGCCTCTGCCTCTGCCTCTGCCTCCGCCTGCGTCTCTGCCTCTGCCTCCGCCTGCGTCTGTGCCTCTGCCTGCGTCTCTGCCTCCGCCTGCGTCTCTGCCTCTGCCTCTGCCTCTGCCTGCGTCTCTGCCTCTGCCTCTGCCTGCGTCTCTGCCTCTGCCTCTGCCACTGCCTCTGCCTCTGCCTCTGCCTCTGCCTCTGCCTCTGCCTCCGCCTGCGTCTCTGCCTCTGCCTCCGCCTGCGTCTCTGCCTCTGCCTGCGTCTCTGCCTCCGCCTGCGTCTCTGCCTCTGCCTCTGCCTCTACCTCTGCCTGCGTCTCTGTCTCTGCCTCCGCCTGCGTCTCTGCCTCTGCCTGCGTCTCTGTCTCTGCCTGCGTCTCTGCCTCTGCCTCAGCCTTTGCCTCTGCCTCTGCCTCTGCCTCTGCCAGCGTCTCTGCCACCGCCTGCGCCACTGCCTCTGCCTCTGCCAGCGTCTCTGCCACCGCCATGCGCCACTGCCTCTGCCTCTGCCTTTGCCTGCGTCTCTGCCTCTGCCTCTGCCTCTGCCTCTGCCTCTGCCTCTGCCTCTGCCTCCGCCTGCGTCTCTGCCTCTGCCTCTGCCTTTGCCACCGCCTGCGTCTCTGCCTCTGCCTGCGTCTCTGCCTCTGCCTCTGCCTGCGTCTCTGCCTCTGCCTCTGCCTTTGCCACCGCCTGCGTCTCTGCCTCTGCCTGCGTCTCTGCCTCTGCCTGCGTCTCTGCCTCTGCCTCTGCCTCTGCCACCGCCTGCGTCTCTGCCTCTGCCTGCGCCTCTGCCTCTGCCTCCGCCTGCGTCTCTGCCAACCCCTGCGCCACTGCCTCTGCCTCTGCCTGCGTCTCTGCCACCGGATGTGCCACTGCCTCTGCCTCTGCCACCGCCTGCGCCACTGCCTCTGCCACAGCCTCCGCCTGCGCCACTGCCTCTGCCTCTGCCACCGCCTGCGTCTCTGCCACCCCCTGCGCCACTGCCTCTGCCTCTGCCTGCGTCTCTGCCACCGGATGTGCCACTGCCTCTGCCTCTGCCAGCGTCTCTGCCACCGCCTGCGCCACTGCCTCTGCCTCTGCCAGCGTCTCTGTCTCTGCCTCCGCCTCTGCCTCTGTCTCTGCCTCTACCTCTGCCTCTGCCTCTGCCACCGCCTGCGTCACTGCCTCTGCCAGCGTCTCTGCCACCGCCTGCGCCACTGCCTCTGCCTCTGCCAGCGTCTCTGCCACCGCCTGCGCCACTGCCTCTGCCTCTGCCAGCGTCTCTGCCACCGCCTGCGCCACTGCCTCTGCCTCTGTCTCTGCCTCTGCCTGCGTCTCTGACACCACCTGCACCACTGCCTCTGCCTCTGCCTCTGCCACCGCCTGCGCCACTGCCTCTGCCTCTGCCAGCGTCTCTGCCACCGCCTGCGCCACTGCCTCTGCCTCTGCCAGCGTCTCTGCCACCGCCTGCGCCACTGCCTCTGCCTCTGCCTCTGCCTCTGCCACCACCTGCGCCACTGCCTCTGCCTCTGCCAGCGTCTCTGCCACCGCCTGCGCCACTGCCTCTGCCTCTGCCTCTGCCACCACCTGCGCCACTGCCTCTGCCTCTGCCAGCGTCTCTGCCTCTGCCTGCGTATCTGCCTCCGCCTGCGTCTCTGCCTCTGCCTCTGCCTCTGCCTCTGCCTGCGTCTCTGCCTCTGCCTCTGCCTGCGTCTCTGCCTCTGCCTCTGCCACTGCCTCTGCCTCTGCCTCCGCCTGCGTCTCTGCCTCTGCCTCCGCCTGCGTCTCTGCCTCTGCCTGCATCTCTGCCTCCGCCTGCGTCTCTGCCTCTGCCTCTGCCTCTGCCTCTGCCTCTACCTCTGCCTGCGTCTCTGTCTCTGCCTCCGCCTGCGTCTCTGCCTCTGCCTGCGTCTCTGCCTCTGCCTCTGCCTTTGCCTCTGCCTCTGCCTCTGCCTCTGCCAGCGTCTCTGCCACCGCCTGCGCCACTGCCTCTGCCTCTGCCAGCGTCTCTGCCACCGCCATGCGCCACTGCCTCTGCCACCGGCTGCGCCTCTGCCTCTGCCTCTGCCTTTTCCTGCGTCTCTGCCTCTGCCTCTGCCTCTGCCTCTGCCTCCGCCTGCGTCTCTGCCTCTGCCTCTGCGTGTGTCTCTGCCTCTGCCTCTGCCTCTGCCTCTGCCTCTGCCTGCGTCTCTGCCTCTGCCTCTGCCACCGCCTGCGTCTCTGCCTCTGCCTGCGTCTCTGCCTCTGCCTCTGCCTGCGCCACTGCCTCTGCCTCTGCCAGCGTCTCTGCCTCTGCCTGCGTCTCTGCCTCCGACTGCGTCTCTGCCTCTGCCTCTGCCTCTGCCTGCGTCTCTGCCTCTGCCTCTGCCTGCGTCTCTGCCTCTGCCTCTGCCACTGCCTCTGCCTCTGCCTCTGGCTCTGCCTCTGCCTCTGCCTCTGCCTCCGCCTGCGTCTCTGCCTCTGCCTCCGCCTGCGTCTCTGCCTCTGCCTGCGTCTCTGCCTCCGCCTGCGTCTCTGCCTCTGCCTCTGCCTCTGCCTCTACCTCTGCCTGCGTCTCTGTCTCTGCCTCCGCCTGCGTCTCTGCCTCTGCCTGCGTCTGTGTCTCTGCCTGCGTCTCTGCCTCTTCCTCTGCCTTTGCCTCTGCCTCTGCCTCTGCCTCTGCCTCTGCCAGCGTCTCTGCCACCGCCTGCGCCACTGCCTCTGCCTCTGCCAGCGTCTCTGCCACCGCCATGCGCCACTGCCTCTGCCACCGCCTGCGCCTCTGCCTCTGCCTTTGCCTGCGTCTCTGCCTCTGCCTCTGCCTCTGCCTCTGCCTCCGCCTGCGTCTCTGCCTCTGCCTCTGCGTGTGTCTCTGCCTCTGCCTCTGCCTCTGCCTCTGCCTGCGTCTCTGCCTCTGCCTCTGCCTCTGCCACCGCCTGCGTCTCTGCCTCTGCCTGCGCCTCTGCCTCTGCCTCCGCCTGCGTCTCTGCCACCGGATGTGCCACTGCCTCTGCCTCTGCCACGTCTCTGCCACCGCATGCGCCACTGCCTCTGCCACCGCCTCCGCCTGCGCCACTGCCTCTGCCTCTGCCACCGCCTGCGTCTCTGCCACCCCCTGCGCCACTGCCTCTGCCTCTGCCAGCGTCTCTGCCACCGCCTACGCCACTGCCTCTGCCAGCGTCTCTGCCACCGCCTGCGCCACTGCCTCTGCCTCTGCCAGCGTCTCTGCCACCGCCTACGCCACTGCCTCTGCCTCTGCCAGCGTCTCTGCCACCGCCTGCGCCACTGCCTCTGCCTCTGTCTCTGCCTCTGCCAGCGTCTCTGCCACCGCCTGCGCCACTGCCTCTGCCTCTGCCTCTGCCTCTGCCTCTGCCACCGCCTGCGCCACTGCCTCTGCCTCTGCCAGCGTCTCTGCCACCGCCTGCGCCACTGCCTCTGCCTCTGCCAGCGTCTCTGCCACCGCCTGCGCCACTGCCTCTGCCTCTGCCTCTGCCTCTGCCACCGCCTGCGCCACTGCCTCTGCCTCTGCCAGCGTCTCTGCCACCGCCTGCGCCACTGCCTCTGCCTCTGCCAGGGTCTCTGCCACCGCCTGCGCCACTGCCTCTGCCTCTGCCACCGCCTGCGCCACTGCCTCTGCCACAGCCTCCGCCTGCGCCACTGCCTCTGCCTCTGCCACCGCCTGCGTCTCTGCCACCCCCTGCGCCACTGCCTCTGCCTCTGCCTGCGTCTCTGCCACCGGATGTGCCACTGCCTCTGCCTCTGCCAGCGTCTCTGCCACCGCCTGCGCCACTGCCTCTGCCTCTGCCAGCGTCTCTGTCTCTGCCTCCGCCTCTGCCTCTGTCTCTGCCTCTACCTCTGCCTCTGCCTCTGCCACCGCCTGCGTCACTGCCTCTGCCAGCGTCTCTGCCACCGCCTGCGCCACTGCCTCTGCCTCTGCCAGCGTCTCTGCCACCGCCTGCGCCACTGCCTCTGCCTCTGTCTCTGCCTCTGCCTGCGTCTCTGACACCACCTGCACCACTGCCTCTGCCTCTGCCTCTGCCACCGCCTGCGCCACTGCCTCTGCCTCTGCCAGCGTCTCTGCCACCGCCTGCGCCACTGCCTCTGCCTCTGCCAGCGTCTCTGCCACCGCCTGCGCCACTGCCTCTGCCTCTGCCTCTGCCTCTGCCACCACCTGCGCCACTGCCTCTGCCTCTGCCAGCGTCTCTGCCACCGCCTGCGCCACTGCCTCTGCCTCTGCCTCTGCCACCGCCTGCGCCACTGCCTCTGCCTCTGCCAGCGTCTCTGCCTCTGCCTGCGTATCTGCCTCCGCCTGCGTCTCTGCCTCTGCCTCTGCCTCTGCCTGCGTCTCTGCCTCTGCCTCTGCCACTGCCTCTGCCTCTGCCTCCGCCTGCGTCTCTGCCTCTGCCTCCGCCTGCGTCTCTGCCTCTGCCTGCATCTCTGCCTCCGCCTGCGTCTCTGCCTCTGCCTCTGCCTCTGCCTCTGCCTCTACCTCTGCCTGCGTCTCTGTCTCTGCCTCCGCCTGCGTCTCTGCCTCTGCCTGCGTCTCTGCCTCTGCCTCTGCCTTTGCCTCTGCCTCTGCCAGCGTCTCTGCCACCGCCTGCGCCACTGCCTCTGCCTCTGCCAGCGTCTCTGCCACCGCCATGCGCCACTGCCTCTGCCACCGGCTGCGCCTCTGCCTCTGCCTCTGCCTTTGCCTGCGTCTCTGCCTCTGCCTCTGCCTCTGCCTCTGCCTCCGCCTGCGTCTCTGCCTCTGCCTCTGCGTGTGTCTCTGCCTCTGCCTCTGCCTCTGCCTCTGCCTCTGCCTGCGTCTCTGCCTCTGCCTCTGCCACCGCCTGCGTCTCTGCCTCTGCCTGCGTCTCTGCCTCTGCCTCTGCCTGCGCCACTGCCTCTGCCTCTGCCAGCGTCTCTGCCTCTGCCTGCGTCTCTGCCTCCGCCTGCGTCTCTGCCTCTGCCTCTGCCTCTGCCTCTGCCAGCGTCTCTGTCTCTGCCTCCGCCTGCGTCTCTGCCTCTGCCTGCGTCTCTGTCTCTGCCTGCGTCTCTGCCTCTGCCTCTGCCTTTGCCTCTGCCTCTGCCTCTGCCTCTGCCTCTGCCAGCGTCTCTGCCACCGCCTGCGCCACTGCCTCTGCCTCTGCCAGCGTCTCTGCCACCGCCATGCGCCACTGCCTCTGCCACCGCCTGCGCCTCTGCCTCTGCCTCTGCCTTTGCCTGCGTCTCTGCCTCTGCCTCTGCCTCTGCCTCTGCCTCTGCCTCCGCCTGCGTCTCTGCCTCTGCCTCTGCGTGTGTCTCTGCCTCTGCCTCTGCCTCTGCCTCTGCCTCTGCCTCTGCCAGCGTCTCTGCCACCGCCTGCGTCTCTGCCTCTGCCTCTGCCTCTTCCACCGCCTGCGTCTCTGCCTCTGCCTGCGCCTCTGCCTCTGCCTCCGCCTGCGTCTCTGCCACCGGATGTGCCACTGCCTCTGCCTCTGCCACGTCTCTGCCACCGCATGCGCCACTGCCTCTGCCACCGCCTCCGCCTGCGCCACTGCCTCTGCCTCTGCCACCGCCTGCGTCTCTGCCACCCCCTGCGCCACTGCCTCTGCCTCTGCCAGCGTCTCTGCCACCGCCTACGCCACTGCCTCTGCCAGCGTCTCTGCCACCGCCTGCGCCACTGCCTCTGCCTCTGCCAGCGTCTCTGCCACCGCCTACGCCACTGCCTCTGCCTCTGCCAGCGTCTCTGCCACCGCCTGCGCCACTGCCTCTGCCTCTGTCTCTGCCTCTGCCAGCGTCTCTGCCACCGCCTGCGCCACTGCCTCTGCCTCTGCCTCTGCCTCTGCCTCTGCCACCGCCTGCGCCACTGCCTCTGCCTCTGCCAGCGTCTCTGCCACCGCCTGCGCCACTGCCTCTGCCTCTGCCAGCGTCTCTGCCACCGCCTGCGCCACTGCCTCTGCCTCTGCCTCTGCCTCTGCCACCGCCTGCGCCACTGCCTCTGCCTCTGCCAGCGTCTCTGCCACCGCCTGCGCCACTGCCTCTGCCAGGGTCTCTGCCACCGCCTGCGCCACTGCCTCTGCCTCTGCCTCTGCCTCTGCCGCCGCCTGCGCCACTGCCTCTGCCTCTGCCAGCGTCTCTGCCACCGCCTGCGCCACTGCCTCTGCCACCGCCTGCGCCACTGCCACTGCCTCTGCCTCTGCCTCTGCCACCGCCTGCGCCACTGCCTCTGCCTCTGCCTCTGCCACCGCCTGCGTCTCTGCCACCGCCTGCGCCACTGCCTCTGCCTCTGCCTCTGCCTCTGCCTGCATCTCTGCCACCGCCTCTGCCTCTACCTCTGCCTCTGCCTCTGCCTCTGCCTGCGTCTCTGCCTCTGCCTCTCCTGCGTCTCTGCCTCTGCCTCTGCCTCTGCCTGCGTCTCTGCCTCTGCCTCTGCCTATACCTCTGCCTCTGCCTATGCATGCGTCTCTGCCTCCGCCTGCGCCACTGCCTCTGCGTCTGCCAGCGTCTCTGCCACCGCCTGCGCCACTGCCTCTGCGTCTGGCAGCATCTCTGCCACCGCCTGCGTCTCTGCCACCGCCTGCGTCTCTGCCACCGCCTCTGACTCTGCCTCTGCCACCGCCTGCGCCTCTGCCTCTGCCAGCGTCTCTGCCACCGCCTGCGCCCCTGCCTCTGCCTGTGCCTCTGCCTCTGCCTGAGCCTGTGCTTCTGCCTCTGCCTCTGCCAGCGTCTCTGCCACCGCCTGCGCCACTGCCTCTGCCTGTGCCTCTGCCTCTGCCTCTGCCTGCGTCTCTGCCACCGCCTGCGTCTCTGCCACCGCCTGCGCCACTGCCTCTGCCTGTGCCTCTGCCTCTGCCTCTGCCAGCGTCTCTGCCACCGCCTGCGCCACTGCCTCTGCCTCTGCCTCCGCCTGCGTCTCTGCCACTGCCTGCGCCACTGCCTCTGCCTCTGCCTCTGCCAGCGTCTCTGCCACCGCCTGCGCCACTGCCTCTGCGTCTGCCTGTGCCTCTGCCTCCGCCTGCGTCTCTGCCACCGCCTGCGCCACTGCCTCTGCCTCTGCCTGCGCCACTGCCTCTGCCTCTTCCTCTGCATCTGCCAGCGTCTCTGCCACCGCCTGCGCCACTGCCTCTGCCACTGCCTCTGCCTCTGCCAGCGTCTCTGCCACCGCCTGCGCCACTGCCTCTGCCTCTGCCTCTGCCTCTGCCTCTGCCACCGCCTGCGCCACTGCCTCTGCCTCTGCCAGCGTCTCTGCCACCGCCTGCGCCACTGCCTCTGCCTCTGCCAGGGTCTCTGCCACCGCCTGCGCCACTGCCTCTGCCTCTGCCTCTGCCGCCGCCTGCGCCACTGCCTCTGCCTCTGCCAGCGTCTCTGCCACCGCCTGCGCCACTGCCTCTGCCACCGCCTGCGCCACTGCCACTGCCTCTGCCTCTGCCTCTGCCACCGCCTGCGCCACTGCCTCTGCCTCTGCCTCTGCCACCGCCTGCGTCTCTGCCACCACCTGCGCCACTGCCTCTGCCTCTGCCTCTGCCTGCGTCTCTGCCACCGCCTCTGCCTCTACCTCTGCCTCTGCCTCTGCCTCTGCCTGCGTCTCTGCCTCTGCCTCTCCTGCGTCTCTGCCTCTGCCTCTGCCTCTGCCTGCGTCTCTGCCTCTGCCTCTGCCTATACCTCTGCCTCTGCCTATGCATGCGTCTCTGCCTCCGCCTGCGCCACTGCCTCTGCATCTGCCAGCGTCTCTGCCACCGCCTGCGCCACTGCCTCTGCGTCTGGCAGCATCTCTGCCACCGCCTGCGTCTCTGCCACCGCCTGCGTCTCTGCCACCGCCTCTGACTCTGCCTCTGCCACCGCCTGCGCCTCTGCCTCTGCCACGTCTCTGCCACCGCATGCGCCACTGCCTCTGCCACCGCCTCCGCCTGCGCCACTGCCTCTGCCTCTGCCACCGCCTGCGTCTCTGCCACCCCCTGCGCCACTGCCTCTGCCTCTGCCAGTGTCTCTGCCACCGCCTACGCCACTGCCTCTGCCAGCGTCTCTGCCACCGCCTGCGCCACTGCCTCTGCCTCTGCCAGCGTCTCTGCCACCGCCTACGCCACTGCCTCTGCCTCTGCCAGCGTCTCTGCCACCGCCTGCGCCACTGCCTCTGCCTCTGTCTCTGCCTCTGCCAGCATCTCTGCCACCGCCTGCGCCACTGCCTCTGCCTCTGCCTCTGCCTCTGCCTCTGCCACCGCCTGCGCCACTGCCTCTGCCTCTGCCAGCGTCTCTGCCACCGCCTGCGCCACTGCCTCTGCCTCTGCCAGCGTCTCTGCCACCGCCGGAGGAGGTAGTGGAGGCAGGGACGATAGGGACATTTAAGGGGCATCTTGACAAATATATGAATAGGATGGGAATAGAAGGATACGGACCCAGGAAGTGTAGAAGATTGTAGTTTAGTCGGGCAGTATGGTCGGCACGGGCTTGGAGGGCCGAAGGGCCTGTTCCTGTGCTGTACATTTCTTTGTTCTTTGTTCTTTGCCTGCGCCACTGCCTCTGCCTCTGCCTCTGCCTCTGCCGCCGCCTGCACCACTGCCTCTGCCTCTGCCAGCGTCTCTGCCACCGCCTGCGCCACTGCCTCTGCCACCGCCTGCGCCACTGCCACTGCCTCTGCCTCTGCCTCTGCCACCGCCTGCGCCACTGCCTCTGCCTCTGCCACCGCCTGCGTCTCTGCCACCGCCTGCGCCACTGCCTCTGCCTCTGCCTCTGCCTCTGCCTGCGTCTCTGCCACCGCCTCTGCCTCTACCTCTGCCTCTGCCTCTGCCTCTGCCTGCGTCTCTGCCTCTGCCTCTCCTGCGTCTCTGCCTCTGCCTCTGCCTCTGCCTGCGTCTCTGCCTCTGCCTCTGCCTATACCTCTGCCTCTGCCTATGCATGCGTCTCTGCCTCCGCCTGCGCCACTGCCTCTGCGTCTGCCAGCGTCTCTGCCACCGCCTGCGCCACTGCCTCTGCGTCTGGCAGCATCTCTGCCACCGCCTGCGTCTCTGCCACCGCCTGCGTCTCTGCCACCGCCTCTGACTCTGCCTCTGCCACCGCCTGCGCCTCTGCCTCTGCCAGCGTCTCTGCCACCGCCTGCGCCCCTGCCTCTGCCTGTGCCTCTGCCTCTGCCTGTGCCTGTGCTTCTGCCTCTGCCTCTGCCAGCGTCTCTGCCACCGCCTGCGCCACTGCCTCTGCCTGTGCCTCTGCCTCTGCCTCTGCCTGCGTCTCTGCCACCGCCTGCGTCTCTGCCACCGCCTGCGCCACTGCCTCTGCCTGTGCCTCTGCCTCTGCCTCTGCCAGCGTCTCTGCCACCGCCTGCGCCACTGCCTCTGCCTCTGCCTCCGCCTGCGTCTCTGCCACCGCCTGCGCCACTGCCTCTGCCTCTGCCTCTGCCAGCGTCTCTGCCACCGCCTGCGCCACTGCCTCTGCGTCTGCCTGTGCCTCTGCCTCCGCCTGGGTCTCTGCCACCGCCTGCGCCACTGCCTCTGCCTCTGCCTGCGCCACTGCCTCTGCCTCTTCCTCTGCATCTGCCAGCGTCTCTGCCACCGCCTGCGCCACTGCCTCTGCCACTGCCTCTGCCTCTGCCAGCGTCTCTGCCACCGCCTGCGCCACTGCCTCTGCCTCTGCCTCTGCCTCTGCCTCTGCCACCGCCTGCGCCACTGCCTCTGCCTCTGCCAGCGTCTCTGCCACCGCCTGCGCCACTGCCTCTGCCTCTGCCAGGGTCTCTGCCACCGCCTGCGCCACTGCCTCTGCCTCTGCCTCTGCCTCTGCCGCCGCCTGCGCCACTGCCTCTGCCTCTGCCAGCGTCTCTGCCACCGCCTGCGCCACTGCCTCTGCCACCGCCTGCGCCACTGCCACTGCCTCTGCCTCTGCCTCTGCCACCGCCTGCGCCACTGCCTCTGCCTCTGCCTCTGCCACCGCCTGCGTCTCTGCCACCGCCTGCGCCACTGCCTCTGCCTCTGCCTCTGCCTCTGCCTGCGTCTCTGCCACCGCCTCTGCCTCTACCTCTGCCTCTGCCTCTGCCTCTGCCTGCGTCTCTGCCTCTGCCTCTCCTGCGTCTCTGCCTCTGCCTCTGCCTCTGCCTGCGTCTCTGCCTCTGCCTCTGCCTATACCTCTGCCTCTGCCTATGCATGCGTCTCTGCCTCCGCCTGCGCCACTGCCTCTGCGTCTGCCAGCGTCTCTGCCACCGCCTGCGCCACTGCCTCTGCGTCTGGCAGCATCTCTGCCACCGCCTGCGTCTCTGCCACCGCCTGCGTCTCTGCCACCGCCTCTGACTCTGCCTCTGCCACCGCCTGCGCCTCTGCCTCTGCCAGCGTCTCTGCCACCGCCTGCGCCCCTGCCTCTGCCTGTGCCTCTGCCTCTGCCTGTGCCTGTGCTTCTGCCTCTGCCTCTGCCAGCGTCTCTGCCACCGCCTGCGCCACTGCCTCTGCCTGTGCCTCTGCCTCTGCCTCTGCCTGCGTCTCTGCCACCGCCTGCGTCTCTGCCACCGCCTGCGCCACTGCCTCTGCCTGTGCCTCTGCCTCTGCCTCTGCCTCTGCCAGCGTCTCTGCCACCGCCTGCGCCACTGCCTCTGCCTCTGCCTCCGCCTGCGTCTCTGCCACCGCCTGCGCCACTGCCTCTGCCTCTGCCTCTGCCAGCGTCTCTGCCACCGCCTGCGCAACTGCCTCTGCGTCTGCCTGTGCCTCTGCCTCCGCCTGCGTCTCTGCCACCGCCTGCGCCACTGCCTCTGCCTCTGCCTGCGCCACTGCCTCTGCCTCTTCCTCTGCATCTGCCAGCGTCTCTGCCACCGCCTGCGCCACTGCCTCTGCCTCTGCCTGTGCCTCTGCCTCCGCCTGCGTCTCTGCTTCTGCCTGCGCCACTGCCTCTGCCTCTGCCTGCGAAACTGCCTCTGCCTCTGCCAGCGTCTCTGCCACCGCCTGCGCCACTGCCTCTGCCTGTGCCTCTGCCTCCGCCTGCGTCTCTGCTTCTGCCTGCGCCACTGCCTCTGCCTCTGCCTGCGAAACTGCCTCTGCCTCTGCCAGCGTCTCTGCCACCGCCTGCGCCACTGCCTCTGCCTGTGCCTCTGCCTCCGCCTGCGTCTCTGCTTCTGCCTGCGCCACTGCCTCTGCCTCTGCCTGCGGCACTGCCTCTGCCTCTGCCAGCGTCTCTGCCACCGCCTGCGCCACTGCCTCTGCCTGTTACTCTGCCTCTGCCTCTGCCAGCGTCTCTGCCACCGCCTGCGCCACTGCCTCTGCCTCCGCCTGCGTCTCTGCCTCTGCCTGCGCCACTGCCTCTGCCTGCGCCACTGCCTCTGCCTCTGCCAGCGTCTCTGCCACCGCCTGCGCCACTGCCTCTGCCTGTGCCTCTGCCTCTGACTCTGTCTCTGCCTGCGTCTCTGCCACCGCCTGCGCC
Organism: Scyliorhinus torazame; assembly: GCF_047496885.1. Taxonomy (NCBI): domain Eukaryota; kingdom Metazoa; phylum Chordata; class Chondrichthyes; order Carcharhiniformes; family Scyliorhinidae; genus Scyliorhinus; species Scyliorhinus torazame. The sequence continues at coordinate 60,020,738 of NC_092726.1, forward strand.
ACTGCCTCTGCCTCTGCCAGCGTCTCTGCCACCGCCTGCGCCACTGCCTCTGCCTCTGCCTCTGCCTCTGGCTCTGCCTCTGCCAGCGTCTCTGCCACCGCCTGCGCCACTGCCTCTGCCTCTGCCTCTGCCTCTGGCTCTGCCTGCGCCTCTGCCTCTGCCTCTGCCAGCGTCTCTGCCACCGCCTGCGCCACTGCCTCTGCCTCTGCCTCTGCCTCTGCCAGCGTCTCTGCCTCTGCCTGCGTCTCTGCCTCTGCCTCTGCCTCCGCCTCTGCCTCTGCCTCTGCCACCGCCTGCGTCTCTGCCTCTGCCTCCGCCACTGCCTCTGCCTCTGCCTCTGCCTGCGTCTCTGTCTCTGTCTCTGCCTCTGCCTCTGCCTCTGCCTGCGCCGCTGCCTCTGCCTGCGCTGCTGCCTCTGCCTCTGCCTCTGCCAGCGTCTCTGCCACCGCCTGCGTCTCTGCCTCTGCCTGTGCCTGTGCCTCTGCCTCTGCCTCTGCCAGCGTCTCTGCCACCGCCTGCGTCTCTGCCTCTGCCTCTGCCTCTGCCACTGCCTCTGCCTCTTCCAGCGTCTCTGCCACCGCCTGCGTCTCTGCCTCTGCCTCTGCCTCTGCCACCGCCTGCGCCACTGCCTCTGCCACCGCCACCGCCTGCGCCACTGCCTCTGCCTCTGCCTCTGCCTCTGCCTCTGCCTCTGCCTCTGCCTGCGCCACCGCCTCTGCCTCTGCCTCTGTCTCTGCCACCGCCTGCGTCTCAGCCACCGCCTGCGCCACTGCCTCTGCCTCTGCCAGCGTCTCTGCCTCTGCCTCTGCCTCTGCCTATGCATGCGTCTCTGCCTCTGCCAGCGTCTCTGCCACCGCCTCTGCCAGCGTCTCTGCCACCGCCTGCGCCTCTGCCTCTGCCTCTGCCTCTGCCTCTGCCTCTGCCTCTGCCTGCGTCTCTGCCACCGCCTGCGCCACTGCCTCTGCCTCTGCCACCGCCTGCGCCACTGCCTCTGCCTCTGGCTGCGTCTCTGCCACCGCCTGCGCCTCTGCCTCTGCCTCTGCCTCTGCCTCTACCTCTGCCTCTGCCTCTGCCTCTGCCTGCGTCTCTGCCTCTGCCTGCGTCTCTGTCTCTGCCTGCGTCTCTGCCTCTGCCTCTCCTGCGTCTCTGCCTCTGCCTCTGCCTGCGTCTCTGCCTCTGCCTCTCCTGCGTCTCTGCCTCTACCTCTGCCTCTGCCGATGCATGCGTCTCTGCCAGCGCCTGCGCCACTGTCTCTGCCACCGCCTGCGCCACTGCCTCTGCCTCTGCCAGCGTCTCTGCCACCGCCTACGCCACTGCCTCTGCCTCTGCCAGCGTCTCTGCCACCGCCTGCGCCACTGCCTCTGCCTCTGCCACCGCCTGCGCCACTGCCTCTGCCACCGCCACCGCCTGCGCCACTGCCTCTGCCTCTGCTTCTGCCTCTGCCTCTGCCTCTGCCTCTGCCTCTGCCACCGCCTGCGCCTCTGCCTCTACCTCTGCCTCTGCCTGCGTCTCTGCCTCTGCCTCTGCCACCGCCTCTGCCTCTGCCTCTGCCACCGCCTGCGTCTCTGCCTCTGCCTCTGCCTCTGCCTGCGTCTCTGCCTCTGCCTCCGCCACTGCCTCTGCCTCTGCCTCTGCCTGCGTCTCTGCCTCTGCCTGCGCCGCTGCCTCTGCCTCTGCCTCTGCCTGCGTCTCTGTCTCTGTCTCTGTCTCTGCCTCTACCTCTGCCTGTATCTCTGCCTCTGCCTCTGCCTGCGTCTCTGCCTCTACCTCTGCCTCTACCTCTGCCTCTGCCTCTGCCTCTGCCTCTACCTCTGCCTCTGCCTGCGTCTCTGCCTCTGCCTCTGCCTGCGTCTCTGTCTCTGTCTCTGTCTCTGTCTCTGCCTCTGCCTCTGCCTCTGTCTCTGCCTCTACCTCTGCCTGTGTCTCTGCCTCTGCCTCTGCCTGCGTCTCTGCCTCTACCTCTGCCTCTGCCTCTACCTCTGCCTCTGCCTGCGTCTCTGCCTCTGCCTCTGCCTCTGCCAGCGTCTCTGCCTCTGCCTCTGCCTCTGCCTCTGCCTCTGCCTCTGCCTGCGTCTCTGCCTCTACCTCTGCCTCTGCCTCTGCATGCGTCTCTGCCTCCGCCTGCGCCACTGCCTCTGCCTCTGCCAGCGTCTCTGCCACCGCCTGCGCCACTGCCTCTGCCTCTGCCAGCGTCTCTGCCACCGCCTGCGCCACTGCCTCTGCCTCTGCCTGCGCCCCTGCCACCGCCTCCGCCTGCGCCACTGCCTCTGCCTCTGCCTCTGCCACCGCCTGCGCCACTGCCTCTGCCTCTGTCTCTGCCTCTGCCACCGCCTGCGTCTCTGCCACCACCTGCGTCTCTGCCACCGCCTCTGCCTCTACCTCTGCCTCTGCCTCTGCCTCTGCCTGCGTCTCTGCCTCTGCCTGCGTCTCTGCCTCTGCCTGCGTCTCTGCCTCTGCCTCTGCCTCTGCCTCTGCCTGCGTCTCTGCCTCTGCCTCTCCTGCGTCTCTGCCTCTGCCTCTGCCTCTACCTCTGCCTCTGCCTCTGCCTCTGCCTATGCATGCGTCTCTGCCACCGCCTGCGCCACTGTCTCTGCCACCGCCTGCGTCTCTGCCACCGCCTGCGCCACTGCCTCTGCCTCTGCCAGCGTCTCTGCCACCGCCTGCGTCTCTGCCTCTGCCTCTGCCTCTGCCTCTGCCACCGCCTGCGCCACTGCCTCTGCCACCGCCACCGCCTGCGCCACTGCCTCTGCCTCTGCCTCTGCCTCTGCCTCTGCCTGCGCCACCGCCTCTGCCTCTGCCTCTGCCTATGCATGCGTCTCTGCCACCGCCTGCGTCTCTGCCACCGCCTGCGCCACTGCCTCTGCCTCTGCCAGCGTCTCTGCCTCTGCCTCTGCCTCTGACTCTGCCTCTGCCTCTGCCTCTGCCTCTGCCTCTGCCTCTGCCTATGCATGCGTCTCTGCCTCTGCCAGCGTCTCTGCCACCGCCTCTGCCAGCGTCTCTGCCACCGCCTGCGCCTCTGCCTCTGCCTCTGCCTCTGCCTCTGCCTCTGCCTCTGCCTGCGTCTCTGCCTCTGCCTGCGTCTCTGCCACCGCCTGCGCCACTGCCTCTGCCTCTGCCAGCGTCTCTGCCACCGCCTGCGCCACTGCCTCTGCCGCTGCCAGCGTCTCTGCCACCTCCTGCGCCACTGCCTCTGCCTCTGCCTCTGCCACCGCCTGCGCCACTGCCTCTGCCACCGCCACCGCCTGCGCTACTGCCTCTGCCTCTGCCTTTGCCTCTGCCTCTGCCTCTGCCTGCGCCACTGCCTCTGCCTCTGCCTCTGCCTCTGCCTATGCATGCGTCTCTGCCACCGCCTGCGTCTCTGCCACCGCCTGCGCCACTGCCTCTGCCTCTGCCAGCGTCTCTGCCTCTGCCTCTGCCTCTGCCTGCGCCACCGCCTCTGCCTCTGCCTCTGCCTCTGCCTGCGCCACCGCCTCTGCCTCTGCCTCTGCCTCTGCCTCTGCCTATGCATGCGTCTCTGCCTCTGCCAGCGTCTCTGCCACCGCCTGCGCCTCTGCCTCTGCCTCTGCCTCTGCCTATGCATGCGTCTCTGCCTATGCATGCGTCTCTGCCTCTGCCAGCGTCTCTGCCTCTGCCTCTGCCTATGCCTATGCATGCGTCTCTGCCTATGCATGCGTCTCTGCCAGCGTCTCTGCCACCGCCTGCGCCTCTGCCTCTGCCTCTGCCTCTGCCTCTGCCTCTGCCTCTGCCTCTGCCTCTGCCTCTGCCTCTGCCTCTGCCTCCGCCTCCGCCTCCGCCTCCGCCTCCGCCTCCGCCTGCGTCTCTGCCACCGCCTGCACCTCTGCCTCTGCCTCTGCCACCGCCTGCGCCACTGCCTCTGCCTCTGCCTCTGCCAGCGTCTCTGCCACCGCCTGCGCCTCTGCCTCTGCCACCGCCTGCGCCACTGCCTCTGCCTCTGCCAGCATCTCTGCCACCGCCTGCGCCACTGCCTCTGCCTCTGCCTCTGCCACCGCCTGCGCCACTGCCTCTGCCTCTGCCTCTGCCAGCGTCTCTGCCACCGCCTGCGCCACTGCCTCTGCCTCTGCCTCTGCCAGCATCTCTGCCACCGCCTGCGCCTCTGCCTCTGCCAGTGTCTCTGCCACCGCTTGCGCCACTGCCTCTGCCTCTGCCTCTGCCACCGCCTGCGCCACTGCCTCTGCCTCTGCCTCTGCCACCGCCTGCGTCTCTGCTGCCGCCTGCGCCACTGCCTCTGCCTCTGCCTCTGCCTCTGCCTCTGCCAGCGTCTCGGCCACCGCCTGCGCCACTGCCTCTGCCTCTGCCTCTGCCACCGCCTGCATCTCTGCCACCGCCTGCGCCACTGCCTCTGCCTCTGCCTCTGCCTCTGCCAGCGTCTCGGCCACCGCCTCTGCCTCTGCCTCTGCCTCTGCCTCTGCCTCTGCCTCTGCCACCGACCTCGTCTCTGCCACCGCCTGCGCCACTGCCTCTGCCTCTGCCTCTGCCTCTGCCACCGCCTGCGCCACTGCCTCTGCCTCTGCCTCTGCCTGCGTCTCTGCCTCTACCTCTGCCTCTGCCTCTACCTCTGCCTCTGCCTCTGCCTGCGTCTCTGCCTCTACCTCTGCCTCTGCCTCTACCTCTGCCTCTGCCTCTGCCTGCGTCTCTGCCTTTGCCTCAGCCTCTACCTCTGCCTCAGCCTCTACCTCTGCCTCAGCCTCTACCTCTGCCTCAGCCTCAGCCTCTACCTCTGCCTCAGCCTCTACCTCTGCCTCAGCCTCTACCTCTGCCTCAGCCTCAGCCTCTACCTCTGCCTCAGCCTCTACCTCTGCCTCAGCCTCTACCTCTGCCTCAGCCTCAGCCTCTACCTCTGCCTCAGCCTCTACCTCTGCCTCAGCCTCTGCCTCAGCCTCTGCCTCTGCCTCTACCTCTGCCTCTGTCTCTACCTCTGTCTCTGTCTCTGCCTCTGCCTCTGCCTCTGCCTCTGCCTCTGCCACCGCCTGCGCCTCTGCCTCTGCCTCTGCCTCTGCCTCTGCCTGCGCCGCTGCCTCTGCCTCTGCCTCTGCCTCCGCCTGCGTCTCTGCCTGCGTCTCTGCCTGCGCCTGCGTCTCTCTCTCTCTGCCTCTGCCTCTGCCGCTGCCTGTGCCTCCGTCTCTCTCTCTCTCTCTGCCTCTCTCTCTCTCTGCCTCTGCCTGCGCCTCCCTCTCTCACTGCCTCCCTCTCTCTCTTCCTCTCTCTCTCTCTGCCTCTCTCTGCCTGTCTCTCTCTCTGCCTCTCTCTCTCTCTCTGCCTCTCTCTCTCTCTGCCTCTCCCTCTCTCTGCCTCTCTCTCTCTCTGCCTCTCTCTCTCTCTGCCTCTCTCTCTCTCTGCCTCTCTCTCTCTCTGCCTCTCTCTCTCTCTGTCTCTCTCTCTCTCTGCCTGTCTCTCTCTCTGCCTCTCTCTCTCTCTGCCTCTCTCTCTCTGCCTCTCTCTCTCTCTGCCTCTCTCTCTCTCTGCCTGTCGCTCTCTCTCTCTGCCTCTCTCTCTCTCTCTGCCTCTCTCTCTGCCTCTCTCTCTCTCTGCCTCTCTCTCTCTCTGCCTGTCTCTCTCTCTCTGCCTCTCTCTCTCTGCCTCTCTCTCTCTGCCTCTCTCTCTCTCTGCCTCTCTCTCTGCCTCTCTCTCTCTCTGCCTCTCTCTCTCTGCCTCTCTCTCTGCCTCGCTCTCTCTCTGCCTCTCTCTCTCTGCCTCTCTCTCTGCCTCTCTCTCTGCCTCTCTCTCTCTGCCTCTCTCTCTCTGCCTCTCTCTCTCTGCGTCTCTGTGTCTCTGTGTCTCTTTCTCTGTGTCTCTGTCTGTGTCTCTCTGTGTCTCTTTCTCTGTGTCTTAGTCTCTGTCTCTGTCTGGGACACATTCTGCTGCACAGACTGTGGTTAAGTGTGAGGCACACACCCAGCTGAACGGCAATGGTGGGAAGCCGCACACCCAGCTGATCGGCAATGGGGGAAGCACACACCCTGCTGAACGGCAATGCGGAAACCCGCACACCCAGCTGATCAGCCATGCAAGGGGAGCACACACTCAGCTGATTGGCCATGGGGGGTGTCACACCCACCCACCGATAGTCCCTCCTGGTAATACAGAATGGTAAATCAGGGTGAGGCTGGCTGGGGGTGGTCAGTTTTACCGGCAGTGTGAGGAGAGAGATGCCGTGTGGGTGGGGTTTCCTCTCAGGACTTAATGAATTGAAGAATTGAACTAAAGGGAACTTTCAGAACATTCTTCAACTGCTGCCTGAACTGAGTCTGTGTCACGGCGTAAATCGCAGTGTTTGTGCAGCAACTCAGGAGCTGCAGCATGAAGCCCAATTCCTGAACATAACCATCTAACGATACAGAGTCATACCCCAGATTGTACATCCGCCACCATATAGAATAAACCATTAACGTTGACCATAACAGGATGAAATTGGCGGAGATAATAAAGAGTAAAATGATGGATTTCCTCCGACTCTCCATCTCTGGGTCTTTGGGACTCTCCCCACTGCTGTGAGCCCGGAGTCTCCTGCGGGCCCTGCTGCTCAGGACAATGTGTCTGACGGTGAGAACATTGAGCAGCAGAATCAGGGCGAATGGAACACCCGGGGTTAGAATGTGGTGGAGGAACTCGATTGTTGTCCAGACCGGAGAGAACTGAACATCATCTGTGACATCACAAAACCAGGGGAAGTTGTTCAGCCAATAAAAACCGCCCAACATAACCCCCCAGGAAATGTCCTTCAAACAGCTCAGCACAGCCACTGTTCCCAGAACCACAGCCGCCGTTTTCTCGCTGCAATATTTACTTTTCAGCTTCGGGCAACAAATGGCCACAAATCGATCAAAGGTGAAAGTGACGGTGAACCAGACAGAACAGTCAGTGGCTGCAAAAAGCAGGGCGGCGTGGATATTACACACGGGGATGTCCCACAGGAACAAAAAGTGTTCATCAAAAACAATGGGAATGTGTCTCAATATCAGGTCGAGAATAACGACCAGTAGATCCCCCACTGCCATGGCCAACAGGTAACAAGTCACACATTTGGACAGCCCACAGTTTCTTCTCTTCAGGATCACAATTGTGATGAGGTTCACTGTGAGGAAGGGAAACACACAATGAAATTATACATCAGCCTGGGAAAGACATCACAAGTATAGTCGACGTGGTGTTGAGGAAGTCAAATACAGATATACAAATAAACTCACACTCACACATACAGAGACAGTAAAACACACACACACACAGACACTAACACACTTACAGACACAAACAAAGACAGTAATACACACAGACAGTAACACACACTCACACAGACACTAACACACACACAGACACTAACACACTCACACACACAGACAATACACACTCACTCACATACAGACAGTAACACACACACACAGACAGTTCTACACTCACACTCGCACATACATTAACACACACACATAGACAGACAGTAATACACTCACACAGACACTAACACACACACAGACAGTAATACACTCACACTCGCACATACATTAACACACACTCACACCAACATACACAGACAGTAATACACACACACAGACAGAGACAGTAATACACTCACACTCACACAGACAACACACACACTTATACACCGACAATAATACACTCACACGTACATTAACACACACACAGACAGTAATACACTCACACATACACTAACACACACACACATGCAGTAATACACTCACACAGACACTAACACACTTACACACACATACACAGACAGTAATACACTCATACACACACAGACACTGACACACACACACACATACAGAAACAGTAATGTACTCACACTCACAAGCCACTGACACACACACACATACAGTAATACACACACACACAGACAGTAATACACTCACACAGACACATACAGAGACAGTAATGGACACACAAAGACACTGACACACACTCACACACACACACACACACATACAGAGACAGTAATACACTCACACAGACACATAGAGAGACAGTAATACACACACACAGACACTAACACCCACTCACACACAGAGACAGTAATACACTCACACACACACAGACACTGATCCACACTCACAAACAGACATACAGAGACAGTAATACACACACATACAGAGACAGTAATACCCTCATACTCACACAATACACTAGCACGTACACACACACACTAATACACTCACACAAGCACAGACAGAGACAGTAATGCACTCCCACTCACACATACACTAACACACTCACACACATTTACAGAGACAATAATACACTCACACACACACTGATACACACTCACACACGTACAGCGACAGCAATGCACTCACACTCACATAGACACTAACACACTCACACACACACATACAGAGACAGTAATGCACTCACACTCACATAGACACGAACACACTCACACACACACATACAGAGACAGTAATACACTCACACAGACACTAACACTCGCACACACACAGAGACAGTCATACACTCACGCACAAAGGCGCTAATACACACTCACAAAGACACTAATGCACATACTCACACAACCCCCCCACACACACACACTACTCTCCCACACACACACACTAACCCCCACAAACACACAGACACTAACCCACCCCCCACACACAGACACTAACCCCCCCACACACACACTAACGCCCGCCCACACACACACTAACCCCCCCCCACACACACACACTAACCGCCACCACACATACAAAATATACTCCCCCACACACACACTAACCCATCCCACTCACACACTAACCCCCCTCACACACAATAACACCCCCACACACACTAAACGCCCCAGACACACACTAAACCATCGCACACAAACTCCCCCCTCCACACACACTAGCCCCTCCTACACACACAGACAAACTCACCACACACACACACACACAAACCCCTCCCCCCACACACACACACTGCCCCTCCCATACACACACTGACACTAACACACTGACACACACACAGAGACAGTAATACACTCACACACACACAGACACTGATCCACACTCACAAACAGACATACAGAGACAGTAATACACACACATACAGAGACAGTAATACCCTCATACTCACACAATACACTAGCACGTACACACACACACTAATACACTCACACAAGCACAGACAGAGACAGTAATGCACTCCCACTCACACATACACTAACACACTCACACACATTTACAGAGACAATAATACACTCACACACACACTGATACACACTCACACACGTACAGCGACAGCAATGCACTCACACTCACATAGACACTAACACACTCACACACACACATACAGAGACAGTAATGCACTCACACTCACATAGACACGAACACACTCACACACACACATACAGAGACAGTAATACACTCACACAGACACTAACACTCGCACACACACAGAGACAGTCATACACTCACGCACAAAGGCGCTAATACACACTCACAAAGACACTAATGCACATACTCACACAACCCCCCCACACACACACACTACCCTCCCACACACACACACTAACCCCCACAAACACACAGACACTAACCCACCCCCCACACACAGACACTAACCCCCCCACACACACACTAACGCCCGCCCACACACACACTAACCCCCCCACACACACACACACTAACCGCCACCACACATACAAAATATACTCCCCCACACACACACTAACCCATCCCACTCACACACTAACCCCCCTCACACACAATAACACCCCCACACACACTAAACGCCCCAGACACACACTAAACCATCGCACACAAACTCCCCCCTCCACACACACTAGCCCCTCCTACACACACAGACAAACTCACCACACACACACACACACACACAAACCCCTCCCCCACACACACACACTGCCCCTCCCATACACACACTGACACTAACACACTGACACACACACAGAGACAGTAACACACACACACAGACACTAACACGCTTACAGACACAGACTGAGACAGTAATACACACACGCTCACACACTGACACACACACACACACAGACAGTAACACACACTCACACAGTCACTAACACACACACACATACACTAACACTCACACACACAGACACTACACACTCACTCACACATTGACAGTAACACACACAGAGACAGTAATACACTCACACTCGCACATACATTAACACAAACTCACACACACAGACACAGACAGTAATACACTCACATACAGACAGAGACAGTAATACACTCACACAGACACTAACACACACACTCACTTAGACACACAGTAATACACACACACACACACAGACAGAGACAGTAATACACTCACACAGACACTAACCACTAACACACTCACACAGACACTAACACACTCACACAAGCAACATACAGATACAGTAATACACTCACACATACACACACTGACACACTCTCACAAACACACATACAGAGACAGTAATACACTCATACTCACATAGACACTAACACACTCACACACACATACAGTAATATACTCTCACACACACAGACAGATACAGTAATACACTCACTCTCACACACAGACACTAGCACACACACACACAGTAATACACTCACACACACAGACAGAGACAGTAATGTACTCACACTCACAGAGACACTAACACACTCACACACATATAGAGAAAGTAACACACACACAGATACACACTCACAGACATACAGAGACAGTAGTACACTCACACTCACGTAGACACTAACATACTCACACACACACATACAGAGACAGTAATACACTCACACAGACACTGACACTCGCACACACACACAGACAGTAATATATTCATGCACAAAGGCACTAATACACACTCACAAAGACACTAATGCACATACTCACACAACCCCCCCCCCCACACACACACTAGCCCCCCACACACACACACTAACCCCCACACACTAACCCCCCCCACACACATACTAACCCCCGCCCACACACACACACTATCTCCCCTCACACACACACTAACCGCCACCACACATACAAAATATACTCCCCCCCACACACACACTAACCCCTCCTACACACACTAACTCACCACACGCACACACACAATCACACTAACCTCTCCCACACAGACACACACACTGCCCCTCCCATACACACACTGACACCCCCAAACACATTGAACCCCCCCCACACACACTAATCACACCCAACACACACTAAGACACCCCACACACGCACAAACCCACACACACACACTCACACTACCTCCGCCCCACACACATTAAACCCCGCCACATACACACATTAACCTCCCCACACACACACTAGCCTCCCCGCACTCACGTACCCCCCACACATATTAACACCCCCACACAAAGAAAAAAGAACAAAGAAATGTACAGCACAGGAACAGGCCCTTCGGCCCTCCAAGCCCGTGCCGACCATACTGCCCGACTAAACTACAATCTTCTGCACTTTCTGGGTCCGTATCTCTCTATTCCCATCATATTCATGTATTTGTCAAGACGCCCCTTAAATGTCACTGTCGTCCCTGCTTCCACTACCTCCTCCGGTAGCGAGTTCCAGGCACCCACTACCCTCTGCGTAAAAAACTTGCCTCGTACATCTACTCTAAACCTTGCCCCTCTCACCTTAAACCTATGCCCCTAGTAATTAACCCCTCTACCCTGGGGAAAAGCCTCTGACTATCCACTCTGTCTCTGCCCCTCATAATTTTGTATACCTCTATCAGGTCGTCCCTCAACCTCCTTTGTTCCAGTGAGAAGAAACCGAGTTTATTCAACCGCTCCTCATAGCTAATGCCCTCCATACCAGGCAACATTCTGGTAAATCTCTTCTGCACCCTCTCTAAAGCCTCCACATCCTTCTGGTAGTGTGGCGGCTAGAATTGAACACTATACTCCAAGTGTGGCCTAACTAAGGTTCTATACAGCTGCAACATGACTTGCCAATTCTTATACTCAATGCCCCGGCCAATGAAGGCAACCATGCCGTATGCCTTCTTGACTACCTTCTCCACCTTTGTTGCCGCATTCAGTGACATTGGACCTGTACACCTAGATCTCTCTGTCTTTCAATACTCTTGAGGGTTCTACCATTCGCTGTATATTCCCTACCTGCATTAGACCTTCCAAAATGCATTACGTCACATTTGTCCGGATTAAACTCCATCTGCCATCTCTCCCCCCAAGTCTCCAAACAATCTAAATCCTGCTGTATCCTCTGACAATCCTCATCGCTATTCGCAATTCCACTAACCTCTGTGTCGTCTGCAAACTTACTAATCGACCAGTTACATTTTCCTCCAAATTATTTATGTATACTACAAACAGCAAAGGTCCCAGCACTGATTCCTGCGGAACACCACTGGTCACAGCCCTCCAATTAGAAAGGCGTCCTTCCATTGCTACTCTCTGCCTTCTATGACCTAGCCAGATCTGTATCCACCTTGCCAGCTCACCCCTGATCCCGTGTGACTTCACCTTGTGTACTAGTCTACCATGAGGGATCTTCTTAAAGGCCTTACTGATGTCCATATAGACAACATCCACTGCCCTACCTGCATCAATCATCTTTGTGACCTCCTCGAAAAACTCTATCGACTTAGTGAGACACGATCTCTGCTTCACAAAACCATGCTGCCTCTCACTAATACGTCCAATTGCTTCCAAATGGGAGTAGATCCTGTCTCTAAGAATTCTCTCCAGTAATTTCCCTACCACTGAAGTAAGGCTCACCGGCCTGTAGTTCCCTGGATTATCCTTGCTACCCTTCTTAAACAGAGGAACAACATTGTCTATTCTGCAGCTCTCCGGGACATCCCCTGAAGACAGCGAGGATCCAAAGATTTCTGTCAAGGCCTCAGCAATTTCCTCTCCAGCCTCCTTCAGTATTCTGGGGTAGATCCCATCAGGCCCTGGGGACTTAACTACCTTAATATTTTTTAAGAAGCCCAACACCTCGTCTTTTTGGATCTCAATGTGACCCAGGCTATCTACACCCCCTTCTCCAGACTCAACATCTACCAATTCCTTCTCTTTGGTGAATACGGATGCAAAGTATTCATTTAGTACCTCGCCCATTTCCTCTGGCTCCACACATAGATTCCCTTGCTTATCCTTCAGTGGTCCAACCCTTTCCCTGGCTACCCGCTTGCTTTTTATGTACGTGTAAAAAGCCTTGGGATTTTTCTTAACTCTATATGCCAATGACTTTTCGTGACCCCTTCTAGCCCCCCTGACTCCTTGCTTAAGTTCCTTCCTACTTTCCTTATATTCCACACAGGCTTCGTCTGTTCCCAGCCTTTTAGCTCTGACAAATGTCTCCTTTTTCTTTTTAACGAGGCCTACAATATCTCTCGTTATACAAGGTTCCCAAAAATTGCCGTATTTATCCTTCTTCCTCACAGGAACATGCCGGTCCTGAATTCCTTTCAACTGACACTTGAAAGCGTCCCACATGTCATATGTTGATTTGCCCTCAAACATCCGCCCCCAATCTAGGTTCTTCAGTTCATGCCTAATATTGGTATAATTAGCGTTTCCCCAAGTTAGCACAAGTTAGAACCACTCTTATCCTTGTACACCAGCACTTTAAAACTTACTGAATTGTGGTCACTGTTCCCGAAATGCTCCCCTACTGAAACTTCTACCACCTGATCGGGCTCATTCCCCAATACCAGGTCCAGTACCGCCCCTTCCCTAGTTGGACTGCCTACATATTGTTTTAAGATGCCCTCCTGGATGGTCCTTACAAACTCTGCCCCGTCTAAGCCCCTGGCACTAAGTGAGTCCCAGTCAATCTTGGGGAAGTTCAAGTCTCCCATCACCACAACTCTGTTGTTTTTACTCTTTTCCAAAATCTATCTACCTATCTTCTCCTCTATCTCCCGCTCGCTGTTGGGAGGCCTGTAGTAAACCCCCAACATTGTGACTGCACCCTTCTTATTCCTGATCTCTACCCATATAGCCCCAGTGCCTTCTGAGGTGTCCTCCCGTAGTACAGCTGTCATATTCTCCCGAACAAGTAGCGCAACTCCGCCTCCCCTTTTACATCCCCCTCTATCCCGCCTGAAACATCTAAATCCTGGAACGTTTAGCTGTCAATCCTGCCCTTCCCTCAACCAGGTATCTGTAATGGCAACAACATCATAGTTCCAAGTACTAATCCAAGCTCTAAGTTCATCTGCCTAACCCGTAATACTTCTTGCATTAAATCATATGCACTTCAGGCCACCAGACCCGCTGTGTTCAGCAACTTCTCCCTGTCTGCTTTGCCTCCGAGCCACACTGTCCCTAGTCCCTAGTTCTCCCTCAACGCTCTCACCTTCTGACCTATTGCTCCCGTGCCCACCACTAGTGCCATACTAGTTTAAAGCCTCCCGTGTGACACTAGCAAATATCGCGGCCAGGATATTTGTGCAACCCGTCCTTCTTATATAGGTCACACCTGCCCCGGAAGAGCTCCCAATGGTCCAGATAACGGAAACCCTCCCTCCTACACCAGCTGTTTAGCCACGTGTTTAGCTGCTCTATCTTCCTATTTCTAGCCTCACTGGCACGTGGCACAGGGAGTAATCCCGAGAGTACAAGCCTAGAGGTCCTGTCTTTTACCTTTCTGCCTAGCTCCCTGAACTCCTGCTGCAGGACCTCATGCCCCTTCCTGCCTATGTCGTTAGTACCAATATGTACAACGACCTCTGCCTGTTTGCCCTCCCCCTTCAGGAAGCCCTCTACCCGTTCAGTGACATCGTGAACCCTGGCACCAGGGAAGCAATATACCATCCTGGAGTCTCTTTCACGTCCACACAAGCGCCTATCTGTGCCCCTGACTATAGAGTCCCCTATTACTATTGCTCTTCTGCGCTTTGACCCTCCCTTCTGAACATCAGAGCCAGCCGTTGTGCCACTGCTCTGGCTGCTGCTGTTTTCCCCTGATAGGCTATTCCTCCCCCCCCCCTCCGACAGTATCCAAAGGGGTATACCTGTTCGAGAGGTTGACAACCACAGGGGATTCCTGCACTGACTGCCTGCCCTTTCTGGTGGTCACCCATTTCTCTGCCTGCACCATGGATGTGACCACATCTATATAACGGTGATCTATGACGCTTTCCGCCACCTGCATGCTCCTAGGTGCATCCAATTGCTTCTCCAACCGAACCATGCGGTCTGTGAGGAGCTCCAGGTGGGTGCACTTTCTGCAGATGAAGCCATCCGGGACGCTGGAAGCCTCCCGGACCTGCCACATCTCACAGTCAGAGCACAGCACCCCTCTAACTGACATTGCGTCAATTAATTAGCAAATTAAAGTTCTAAGTTAAAATTAAAAATTAAAAAAAGAACTGTTAACTATCTTTTTCCTAGCACTAGATTTCTACTATAAATGTGAAAGCTAAATATAGTACTCTCCGATCTCTGGCTTAGATACCCCTCGAAATTATAATTAAACAATTATGTTTAATTAGTAACCAATGCTTAATTTTTTAAATATAGTGTAGATTCCCAACCAGCCACTCAGGTCACAGCTTTTCACACACACGCACACTAACCTACGCCGCCCACACACACACTAACCCCCCTCCCACACACGCACACACTAACCCCCACACACACACTAACCCCCTCACACACACACACACTAATCCCCCACACACACACTAAAACCCCACACATATATACACTAACCCCCTTACACACACACTAACACCCCCCGCACACACACTAACCCCCCACACACACACTAACACCCCCCACACACACTAACCCCCCCACACACACTAATCCCCCACACACACACTAACCCCCCACACACACACTAACCCCCCACACACACTAATCCCCTGACACACACACTAACACCCCCCCCACACACACACTAATCCCCCACACACACACTAATCCCCCACACACACACTAACACCCCCACACACACACACTAACCCCCCCAAACACACACTAACCCCCCCACACATACACTAACCAACCCACATACACACTAACCCCCCACACACACACTAACAACCCCCACACACACACTAACCCCCTTACACACACACTAACCCACCTCACACTCACTAAACCCCCCCCACACACACTAGCACACACACACAATAACTCCCCCCCACACTTTGTAACCCCACCCACACATACAATAACACACCCACCGCAGGCACTAATCCCTACAACACACACACTAACCGCCCTCACACACACAGACCCCGCCACACACACACTAATCCCCCATAGACACAGACTAAACCCCCACACAGACAAACTAACTCACCACACACACACTAACCCCCCCACACATACTAATCACCCCCCACACACACACTAACCCCCCCACACACACTAACCCCCCTCCCACACACAAACTACCGCCCTCACACACTCACTAACTCACACACACACAGTAACTCCCCCACACACACTAACTCCCTCACACACACTAATCCCAGAAACAAACTAAACCCCCACCACAATCAACCCCCCCCCACGCACACACATTATCCCCCCCACACATACCAATCCCCCCACGCGCACTAACCCCTCCCACACACAATAACCTCCCCACACACGCTAAGCACACCCACACACGCTTAACGCATCCCACACAAACACTAACTCTCAGCAAACACACTAAACCCCCACACACACTAACCCCCCACACACACTAACCCCCCTCACACACTAACCCCCCTCAAACACACATTAACCCCCCCACACACACTAACCCCCCACACACACATTATACCCCCCACACACCAATCCCCCCACGCACACTAACCCCTCCCACACACAATAACCTCCCCACACACGCTAAACGCCCCCACACACGCTTAACGCCCCCACACAAACACTAACCCTCAACAAACACACTAAACCCCCACACACACTAACCCCCCACACACACTAACCCCCCTCACACACTAACCCCCCTCACACACACATTAACCCCCCACACACACTAACACCCCACACACACTAACACCCCCCCCACACACACACTAACCCCCCCCCACACTAACCTCCCCACACACACTTACCCCTCACACACACAATAACCCTCCACACACACACACTAACCGCCCCACACACACTAAACCCCCACACACACTAACCCCCCAAAGCACACTAACCCCCCCAAACACACTAACCCCCCATCACACACGACCCCCTCACACACCGCCCCCCACACACACGAACCCCCCCACACACAGTAAACCCTCCACACAAACCAACCCCCCCACACACACACTAAACCCCCACACACATTAAACCCCCACCACACACACTAACCCCCCAAACACACTAAACCCCCCTCACACACACACACTCCCACGCACACACTAACCCCCACACACACAATATCCCCCCCACATACAACAATCCCCCACCCCACACACTAAACCCCCCTCACACACAGCCCCACATTCACACACACTAACCGCCCTCACACCCACACTAACCCCCACCTCCCCACACAAACTCTCACACTAGACCCCCCCCACACACACAAACGCCGCCACACACACACTAACCCTCCATAGTCACAGGCTAGCCCCCCCACACAGACACACTAACTCACCACACACACACTAACCCCCCCCACACACTAACCCACCTCCCACACACAAACGAACCGCCCTGACACACTCACTAACTCACACACACACAGTAACTCCCCCACACACACTATCTCACTCACACACACTAACCCCAGAAACATACTAAACCCCCATCACACTCAACCCCCCCACGCACACACTAACCCCCCCACACACACTATCCCCCCCACACACACCAATCCCCCCACGCACACTAACCCCCCCCACACACACTAATCCCCCCACACACACTAACCTCCCCACACACGCTAAACGCCCCCACACACACTAAACGCCCCCACACACACACTAAGCCTCAGCAAACACACTAAACCCTCACACACACTAACCCCCAACACACACTAACCCCCCTCACACACAACACCCCCACACACACATTACCCCCCCACACACACACTAACCCCCCACACACACCAACCCCTCCACACAAACTACACCCCCCCACACACTAACCCCCTCACACAAACCTCCCTACTCACACTTACCCCTCACACACACAATAACCCTCCACATAGACAGACTAACCGCCCCACACACACTAAATCCCCACACACACACTAACCCCTCCAAAGCAGACTAACCCCCCCCCCCAAAAACACTAAGCCCCATCACACACAACCCCCGTCACACACAACCCCAACACACACACGAACCCCCCCACACACACTAAACCCTCCACACACACCAAACCCCCCCACACACACTAAACCCCCCCCCACACACTAAACACCCCCCACACACACTAACCCCCCAAACACACTAGGCCTCACCTCACACAGAACCCCACCCCCACGCACACACTAACCCCCCACACACACTATCCCCCCCACACACACCAAACCCTCACCCCACACACTAAACCACCCTCACACACAACCCCCCCACGCACACAATATCCCCCCCACACACAATCCCCCACAAACACACTAATCCCCCCACACACACTAATCCCCCCACACACATTAACCTCCCCACGCACGCTAACAGCCCTCCCACACACACTAACCCCCCCCACACACTAACCCTCAGCAAACACACTAAACCCCCACACAAACGAACCCCCCACACACACTAACCCCCCTCACACACAACCCCCCCCTCACACACATTAACCCCCACACACACACTAACCACCCACACACACCAACACCCCCCACACACACATTAACCCCCCCACACACACTAACCCCCCCACACTAACCTCCCCACACACACTTACCCCTCATTCACACACTAACCCTCCCACACACACTAACCACCCCACGCACACTAACCCCCCCACACACATTAATCCCCATACACACTAACCCCCCCCACACACACACTACCCCCCCACACACACACTAACCCATCCCCACACACACAAACACCCCACACATACACAAACACCCCACACATACACAAACACCCCACACACACAAACACACAACCCACACACACACTAACCCATCCCCACACACACAGTAACCCCCCCACACACACTAACCCCCCCCCCCCACACACTAACCCACCACACACACAGTAACTCCTCCACAAACACACTAACCCCGCCAGACACACTAACCACCCCCAAACACACACTAACACCCCCACAAACATACTAACCCCCCACACACACACTAACCCCCCCACACACACTAACCCCCCACACACACACTAACCCCCCCCCACAGACACTAACCCCCCACACACACACTAATCCCCCCCAACACACTAACCCCCCACACACACTAACCCCCCACACACATTAAAAGCCCCCACACACACTAAACCCCCAAACACACACTAACCGCCCCAAACACACACAACCCGCCGCTCACACAACCCCCACACACACACTAACCCCACCACACACTTACCCCACACACACACTAACCTCACACACACACCAACACCCCCAAGCACACTAACCCACACACACACTAACCTCCCCACACACACACTAACACCCCCCTCACACACACACTAACACCCCCCACACGCAAACCCTCCACACACTCAGTAACCCCCCCTCACACACACACTAACCTCCCCCACACACACACTACCCCCCACACACACTAACCCTCCCCAAAAACAATAAACCCCCCACGCACTAACCCACCCCACACACACTAACCCACCCCTCAAACAAACACAACCCCTTCACACACAACCCCCCCACACACAACCCCCCACACACACAACCCTCCCCACACACACACTAACACCGCCACACACACTTTCCCCCTCACACACTAACCCCCCCACACACACTGACCCCCCCACACCCAACCTCCCCTCACAATAACCCCGCCACACACACTATCCCCCCACACACACTAACCCCCCCACACACACTTACCCCCTCCACACACGCTAACCCGCCCCACACACACACTAACCCCCCAAACACTCGAACCCCAACACACACTAACCCCCCCCCCACACACATTAACCCCCCCACACACTAACCCCCCCCCACACACACACACTAACCCCC
This sequence comes from Scyliorhinus torazame, assembly GCF_047496885.1. Lineage (NCBI taxonomy): Eukaryota > Metazoa > Chordata > Chondrichthyes > Carcharhiniformes > Scyliorhinidae > Scyliorhinus > Scyliorhinus torazame. The sequence continues at coordinate 60,040,831 of NC_092726.1, forward strand.
CCCCACACACACTAACCCATCCCCACACACACAAACACCCCACACATACACAAACCCCCCACACGCACAAACACACACCCCACACACACAAACACCCCCCCACACACACTAACCCCACCACATACACACTAACCCCCCCCCACACACACACTAACCCATCCCCACACAAACAGAAACCCCCCCACACACACTAACCACCCCCCCCCACACGCACTAACCCACCACACAAACAGTAAATCTTCCACAAACACATTAACCCCTCCAGACACACTAACAACCCACACCCACACACACACTAACACCCCCACAAACACAGTAACCCCCACACACACACACTAACCCCCCCCCCCAAACACACTAACCTCCCCACACACACTAACCCCCCAAACACACACAAACCCCCCTCGCAAACAACCCCCCCCACATACAACCCCCCACACACACACTATCCCCCCACACACTAACCCCCCCCCACACACAACACCCCCACAGACACCCTAACCCCCCAAACACACTAAACCTCCTCACACACAACCGCTCCACACACACACTAACCCCCACATACACTATCCCCCCACACAATAACCCCCCACACACTAAACCCCTCACACACTCTATTCCCCCCACACAAACCCCCCCACACACACTAACGCCCCCACACACACTAATCCCCCCCCACACTGACGTCCCACACACGCTAACGCCCCCACACACGCTAACCCTTCCCAAACACACTAAATAACCCTCACACACTAACCCCCCACACATACTACCCCCCCCACACACACACAATAATACCCCCACACACACACTGACCCCCCCACACACACACTAACCCCCCCCCCACACGCACTAACCTCCCTCACACACACTAACACTCCACACACACACTAACCCCCCCACACATACACTCACCCCCCACACACACTAAACCACACACACACAGTAACCCCCACACACACACACTAACCGCCCTCACACACACTATCCCCCCACATACACTAACCCTCCCCACACACACTAAACCCCCACACACACTAACCCCCCCAAACACACATTAACAGCCCCAAACACACACAAGCCCCCTCTCACACAACCCCCCCCCCCCACACACACTAACCCCCCCCAGACACACACTAACCCCCCCCGCCCCCACACACACTAACGCCCCCCACACACACTAAGGGATAGGGTTAGGGTTAGGGATAGGGTTAGGGTTAGGGATAGGGTTAGGGTTAGGCGATAGGGTTAGGGTTAGGATTAGGGGTAGGGTTATTGGTAGGGTTATTGGTAGGGTTAGGGTTAGGGTTAGGGTTAGGGTTAGGGTTAGGGTTAGGGTTAGGCGATAGGGTTAGGGTTAGGATTAGGGGTAGGGTTATTGGTAGGGTTATTGGTAGGGTTAGGGTTAGGGTTAGGGTTAGGGATAGGGTTAGGGTTAGGGTTAGGCGATAGGGTTAGGGTTAGGATTAGGGGTAGGGTTATTGGTAGGGTTATTGGTAGGGTTAGGGTTAGGGTTAGGGTTAGGGTTAGGGTTAGGGTTAGGGTTAGGGTTAGGGTTAGGCGATAGGGTTAGGGTTAGGATTAGGGATAGGGTTATTGGTAGTGTTAGGGAGTATCTGGGACGGGCAGAGCCTCCGCCGGCGGTCCCTCCCGGTCCCACACACCAACCCTCCACACACACACTAACCCCCCCCCACACACACACTAACCCTCCACACACACACTAACCCCCCCCCCCACACACACACTAACCCCCCTCACACACACTAACCCCCCCCCCCACACAAACACTAACCCCCCCCACACACACTAGCCCCCCCCCCACACACACACAAACCCCCACCCACACACACACTAACCCCCCCCCCTCACACACACTAACCCCCCCCACACACACTAACCCCCCACACACACACCAACCCTCCACACACTCACTAACCCCCGACACACACACACTAACCCCCCTCACACACATACACTAACCCCCCCCACACACACACTAACCCCCCCCCCACACACATACACTAACCCCCCCCACACACACACTAACCCCCCACGCACACACCAACCCTCCACACACTCACTAACCCCCGACACACACACGCTAACCGCCCCCTCACACACACTATCCCCCACACACACTA